>NC_068943.1:15965123-16265123 GCF_026419915.1 Harpia harpyja
TTCCACCTTTCCCTCCTGAAAATTTTCTCCTTTACCTTAAGAGAAGTCCTGCATGATGCTCAAAGATGCATCCTGTAGCTATTCTTTAGGCAGATTGATGAAGGCCTGCTCCCAACGTCGTGAACGTCACTGAGTAGCCTTCTCTCAGTTCCAGTAACCGCGTACTACCTTCTAAATCACTTGGCACAGTAAGTTTCACTTAGGGACACTTTGACTTTGAAGTATGTATAGAGAAGAAAGCGAACCCCACACACAAGGAAAGATGTATCAATGGAAATGAAAGTTGGCGTCACAGGCACCACCACCCTGAGAGGTACACAGTGCCTGAGACTGCGCAATCTGGGGACAGTAGAAGAAAAATTCTTGAAAAAATTAATTTAATCTATTTTGATCCTTCCTTTTGGGGAGACCAGGACTTCGCTGTTATTTTTAAGATGCAGTTAGGTGTCATTTTGCCATCAAAATATCAGATCAAAGAACATGAGGTTAAGTGAACGTATCTGATCTAATTTTTCACCTCGTACTAAATGGCAGCACTTACACACTATGGTGAGCAGAACTGACACTTCGTATCCCTGTGTGTATCTTTTTATTCTTTGCATTTCATTTTGATTATGTGTTCTTGAAAATGGGCATGTTATGATTCATGATACTGGTGGGTTTAAGATAACTATAGACCTCTCAATCTTTTGTTGGAACTCAGGTAACTGGAAATAAAGCACTTCAGGGCAAGTCTGCAGAGCCTGATCCTGTATTCAAAATCATAACAGAAGTGTATTCGCTGGCAACTTCTGCCTTTTGTTATGATTCTTCGTCTTAAATGACCTTGGAGACTATCTCTTGTTTCAAGCAAATTCTAGGCAGATCTTCAAGTGACTTGGCTTTGTATTAAGCAAGGCTGAGCTCTAAATAAAATTTAGGATTGCATACACCTATGCTACAATTTCCAGTTACCTCAGCAAACCTCTCTACCTTGGCTAAGGACACAGAAAAAATGCATAACACTGGGTTACCATCATTCATATGTAATCATATGTTATCAATCCATTTACAATTCACCACCTTCTCTACAGGATTCAATTTTTTCCTGAGCAGGAAATATCTTTTTGTGTGCAAATTTCACCTAAGTTATGATAAAAGCTAGAATTATTTCTTCATTGATGTATTTTCTGGAACAATGGCTGAAAGAGTGACTACGTGATTCAGTGAGAACAATTTTAAAAGTCTAATGAAAGTGATAAACGTGTTATTTAAACATCTTTTCAGTATTTAGTTTGCTACTCTACTCAAATAATTCATTAATTGCCAGATATGCAAATTTCATTCTGTACTTACAGGATTTTTTTCCACTGAAAAGAAATTTTAAAAATACCTACCATTATTGTTTTATTCTCCACTGGCTAGACCTTTTAGACTATTATATCCTGCTAATTTATAAACACATGGATTGTCACAGCTCATATAAAATAACTTTCAAACACTGTGAAAGAAAAATACTGCTTACAACTAGAGGCTTTTAACCTAATTAGCATAACTAAGCATAAAAAATAAATGATCAGAGACTATAACGTGAAAAATAATTGAAAACAATGACTATGTTTCAGAACTGTACAAATCAGACCAATGGTTTGTCTTACATTATTAAGGTCCGAAGAAGAAGGATGGTAAATAAATGGGAAATAAGTACCGTAAAGATGTGTTTTGGGAACTTACATTGAGGGTATGCAATCCAAATTACCCAAGTGGATTTAAATATTTGAGTTTTATTTAGATCTCCTGCCTGTATTGGCTAGGAGGAGAGTTAATAACAATCCATTCACGCAGTCCCTACCCATAAGAGTAGAGGGCTGAAGGCAGCAGTTCTAGAAAGCAATGTGGAAGTCAATTAGTGGTAACATGCATAGGTACAGTGTTTCCCTAGGGGGTCCTAACTTATCTCAAAAAGCAGCTATGATAGCAGAAAAGGTGATCAAGACCGACAGAGGAACTTTTTTAAACTGACTGGTTGATACAAGCATAAGAATAGATAGAATTTGAGGAGCCTGGCAGCATGGAAAAAGGAAATCAAGAGAAAGGAAGACCCATAGGGCTTTCTGTTGTAGGTCTGACCTGGCTTCTATTTGAGAGGACGCATAAAGAACCTCTCCTGTCATGTGCTCCACCAGACTGAAATCAGAAGAAAGAATATTTGTCCCTAAGAAGTTTTCCAAATAATTCAGCCTTAGAATTTCTGCTTTGGGAGGGAAATCTGTACCACAGCCTACTGTGCCTTATGGTTACTTAGCAGAACACATAATTCAAACGGAGGTGATTTTTTAAAGTAATTTGCCTTGGCAAAAAAAAATGCATGTATTTCTAGGAAAAAATGCATCATCTGTTCTTTCCTGCTGTTTCTACCAAACAATACTTATTAGTTGACTTAGGGAATAGTTATCGAAAAATAGACAGCTAAGATGGAGTTTACCCAACTTGGAATTCAAGGAGAATTGTATATTTAACAGTTGTTCGGGGATTGGCAGAGCAGGATTGCCATGTTTTGCAGAGTCATAGCAAGTTCTTCCAGTTTAGTCGACTTGAATGTAAGAAACAGATGCTATGCCAACGTTCAGCTGAGTAAGCATCCCCTAAGTTAAGAATTTCATGGGAATTAGCAATATAGCAGTGGAACTAAAACAAACAAACAAAAAAAATCCCATTTCTTTGTCCCTCCTAAAAAATACAGTGCCTTACATTGTATTATCTGCTATGTTGCAGTGATATAAGGCATTTGGTTGGAAGTGGTCACTAAAGGACATTTATGAAAAGGAAAAAGGAAAGAGCATAACACTTGTGGCAAGTCTTTTCATGCCTACAAAGCAAGTTTTGCATAAACTGCTGATGAACGAATCGGTCTACAAATACAAGGAGCTGTCATCTGTGTGACGACCAGAAGGTGGCATAATCTCTACATTGATTGAGGCCTGTCAGCTTCGCCGCTGAGGACGAAAAGCAGTTTTATTTGCAAGAGAAGACGTGATCGGTGTTCTCGGGTTACAGACGATCGGACCTGCCGTTCATGCCGGTCACAGTCCTGTCTTTTCTGGTGGTTCCTTGTTACGTCGCCATGAAAGTCACTTCTTGGCTTTATGCAGCTTTTGCAGTACCATATATTTGGGTTACAGTATTAATGCTTGAATGCATTGTGTTATTTTTTCCTTCGTTTCTAGGACTTAGGTTAGTGATTTTGGGTTTTTTCTCCCAGAGGAAAATAATCAACATTGTCTTTCATTGCTAAAAGAGTCATGCTATCTTTTAGTCATTATGGACCTGATCCTAGACCCCTGAAGTCAGTCGGAATTTTGCGTAACTGTCCTCTAAGTGGTTAGATGCAGACTTAGAGCCACTCGCTATCAATTTATTCCATTTCGTAGACTTCAAATATGGGGATATTTTGTAAGGGAGCTGCCATGCTATCTGTTGTATACAGACTAGGTTATCCTGTTAAACCAAGAGGTCTCACTTCAGGATAACACAGCTGTCACCTTTCTCATGTCTCAAGAGTTCCCAGAAAATGTCAGGACTGATTCATAAAACTTGTCATCGGTTGCATTCACCTGTTTCCCTGATTTCTTCCTGTGCTGACTGCTATGTAAGAATGCATCCATAGCTTGCTCTTCGCTTATCTTTGGAAGTTTTGCATGAAGGGTGCTATTTAAAAACAAATTGAGTTGACTGCTCAATGGCCCACCCTAATTTCTATAGAAATAGCAATCTTTTAATTTACTGTTTAAATTGCCTTTCAATGAAATTTTGGATTACCTCTGTGTAGGAGAAACAGTGCAGGGAAAGGCTACTTCATTTTGTCTGTGAATTTGATTTCTGTAACTCCACTTCTGTGATTTGATAAGCGTGTATGCTTTACTACAGCGCTTCTAAAAGGAATGAGAATGCAACACGACAATGCAGTTACAGAGTTAATCTACAGCAAGGGTGTGTGCTGGTTTAGGCTAGGGTACAGTTAGTGTTCTTCACAGTAGCTAGTATGGGGCTGTGTTTTGGATTTGTGCTGAAAACAGAATTGATAACACAGGGATGTTTGTGTTATTGCTGAGCAGTGCTTACACAGAGCCAAGGCCTTTTCTGCTCCTCACCCCATCCCACCAGCAAGTAGGCTGGGGGGGCACAAGAAGTTGGGAGGGGACACAGCCGGGACAAATGACCCCAACTGACCAAAGAGATATTCCAGACCATATGACGTCATGCTCAGCAATAAAAAAGAGGGGGGGGAAGAAGAAGGAAGGGGGGATGTTCGGAGTGATGGCATTTGTCTTCCCAAGTAACTGTTACGCATGATGGAGCTCTGCTTTCCTGGAGATGGCTGAACACCTGCCTGCCCATGGGAAGTGGTAAATAAATTCCTTGTTTTGCTTTGCTTGCATGTGCAGCTTTTACTTTACCTATTAAACTGTTTTTGTATCAGCCCACGAGTTTTCTCACCTTTACCTTTCTGATTCTTTCCCCCATCCCACTGGCAGGGGTGTGAGCAAGTGGCCGCGTGGGGCTTAGTTGCAGGCTGGGGTTAAACCACAACAGGCAGTTTGGATCATTCCTCTAGATTTTTCCTTTTTTTAAAAAAAAAAAGTCCATTAAAAGAGAGACATGCCTCTCTGAGTTTCAGCATTTTTATTTTCAGATATTATTATGTCGTCTTCTCACTAAGAGAGGCTTCTGAGCCTTTCATTGGCACTTATGCTTTCTGCCCAGGCCGTTGGCATAGCCCAGGTCTGCCTGAAAGGAGGCAAGGAGTCTCATGCACGTGGGGACAGAGGAGAGGCAGCGCAAGGGGTGAAGCTCAGGGGCCCGGTGTTGTTCTGCAGCCTCCCTGGCTTCAAAATAAGACCTGCATAGGTGCTGCTGGAGGACTTCCCTACACTTAGTTCAGCACAGAGCCAAGTCTTGGACTGAAATGCCTTCAAACATAGGGAAAAATTGTGATCAACTATTGCTGTTCATCATGATGAGAGAAAGTTATCGAAGAGGGTTTAGGGGAACAACTGCTTTGCTATTTCTCTACTCAGGTAGCAGGGAGCACAGGCAACGGTCACTAGTATTGCTGTCAGTTACCTGTACAGACTCGACGCAGACCAAGACTGCTATCATAGACACTAACCAAACACAGAGTGCTTGAAAGGGTTTATACTGGAAATCTGAATCACATTTCACCAGTTCTTGGGCTGCCCTGAATCTTCCAGTTTTGTTTAGAAACATGTGAAACAAAAGTCTCCTCTTAAAAAAAAAAAACCAACCACAAACCGTTTAGTAGATGTTTCTGAGAATTTCTAGTATGGCTTTCTTTCCTGCAGTTGTCAAAAATGGGGGGGGAAGCAAATTAATTAGAGCTTTTATCACCATTTTTTCATGTTGCTAAACTAAAAACTAAAAACACATGGCTTGATTTTAAATTTAAATGCTGAAATTTTAGCTAACTTATCCATCAAATTACGTGGCAATTACATTTATGCTGTATCAGAAAAATTTACTTCTACTCTTCATATAGCCTCAAATACAAAACTAGCAAGATTAACAAGACTTAATCTTGGAAAGAAAAACAGGTGAAAACACAGATGATCTACTTTAGATCTTAAATCAGATTAAAGTATTCATAATCACATACAGATATTGACCTAAAGGTCTTTAAAAAATGCCTTACAAAATTGTTTTACACACTTATTTTCACAGCTACTGGATTTATTAGAGATCTAAAAATGAAAAAGATAAATATTACTTGTTTGTAAATATGCAAAAATCAGTCTGAAATTTGTTTTGAAATTGTAACGGCTGCCATATGAGCCCTTCAGAAAAAAAAGCACAAGAGCTCCTACATGACGTAAGAACCCAAGTGAGCTATGCACTTTCGGACCTCTTTCTCACTCACTCGGTTTGACAGAATCTTACATCATTTATACCTTGTAAAGTGGTTTTTTTTTCTTCTCTACAGCCTGTTGAGAGGGACTGTTTAAAAGTATGGGGCACTAAGTCGGATATTCATAAGTCCTTTATCTTCAGCTCTGCTTGGCTTAATTGCAGTAAAGTACCATTTTTTTTCCCTATAACCCCTCAAGCAACTCCATGTGGAAAACATTTCTTGTGCTTTGTGAATAAATCTTGAGGGCTCAAACTGTGAAGTGAAAGCAATTGGACATTTTTTATTTTTTTAAAAAAAGAGGAGAAAAAAACCAGATAAGAAACCAGATTAACTAAATGAAGTTGAGGAATGAACTGAACGGAGACTTTCCTGTCTCTGTCCCTTGGAAAACTCAGGTTTCTTCTCTCTCTTTTGTTTTAATACAAAATTCAGACTGTTGCTGAGAAACACCATCACTGAACTTATTGGACAAAAAATTCTGCGAAATGTTCGGGCTTCAGTGAAACAGGTTTTCAAAATGTTTCAATGAATAAATATCAGGACTGATAATGTCTTGCAGCAGCATCTCCAAATTCACTACAATCCATGTTGATAGCATTTAATTATCAGCTATGCAGATGTGTAACTCTGGGCTCACTGACAAACTTCTGACTACATAGATGCTATTTTGTCTTTATTGCCAGAAAATGAACTAGATTCTTAACCTAATAAGATGTAAAATTGTGTCAATATTGACAGGCCTCTCTCCTCTCATTGCCCTACTCTTTATGTCAGACCAACAGCATGAGAGGGATGAAGATCTTGATAGCAGATGACGTTCAGACATTTGTCTGAACCATGAGAGTATATGACTGTGGAGGCTGGAAAAGACCTCAGGAGATCATCAGGTCCAATCACTTGCATAAAGACAGGATTAAGTATGCCAAGGAAGAATTAATTTTAAGAATTACTATTTTACCTATTCTTTTTGTCTTCAGATGTTTGGGCAAGATCCCCATGCATTGCAAAGTTAAACTAATTGAAGCCTCATAGGTCACCAAATCCTCTTTCTGAGGCTGCTTCCTCAAAATTGGCTGGCCAGTTTTTCAAGCTGTGCTGTCTGTTAGTTTTTTCACTAGAAATTTTATTTCGTATCTATGTATACGCTGTGCAATTAGTATAATCTCATAATCCCTGTGTTAATTAACACAATTTAACATAATGAAAAATGAGAACAATCAGTACGGAAAATAATTGCTCCTTGCAAATGTATAGTTGCCAAACAACTTGATCCTAGAAAGCTGGAGATAATACATTATCCTAATGAAGAAATTATTGAGCCACTGAAGCAATGATCCTTATGCAACAGATGATGTCTCGCACCTCTGGACCAGCCAAAAACCAGCTCTCAACAGAGATGTGCTTTCTCTGCCTCTTACTATCTCCTCTAAATCCAAATCTGAAGATTGTTAGGAACATCCTTAACCAGTTGCTGCTGCTGGGACAAAGGTGGTCACTTGAACAACTCACACCAAAACCAGCTAGAAATCCCCTGCACGTGGTACATGGCTTAGCAAGCGGATCACCACCTGCCACAGAAGCTGGCATTTCTGAGCAGTTTTCAAGGTTGTCCCATATCAAGTGCACTGCAGCAGTCGAATCAGGAGGTACCAAAAGCACAGATCCTCTGGGACCACTCATCAAGATAGGAAAGTTCCTATTACCTGGCTGCCTGGGGCAACCAAAATCCCGCTTAATTACTGCCCTTCAGACAAGGTGGAGACCTGCATTTAAAAACTGTATGTGCACTGAGCAAGCAGCACATAAAGCTGAAATGGAAAACTGGCTCCCTGCCTCAGAGTTTCCAAGTACATGTCCTTGAAGAGCAGAAAACTAGCAGGGGAGGCTGCCATCCTGCCTGCTATTTTCCTAACTTTGTCTGCTCGGTGCAGACAGCCAGTCACCATTGAGCCTCCATTTCAGAAAGTGGGGATATGGCCACTGAGCCATTCATATCTTCCTCTCTAACAACAAATCTCTGGCCATAATATTTTTGAACAAGGGGCAATACTTCTTTTTCTCCTAAGCCATTATAATTGTATCTCTATGACCTGATCTCTTGGCAAAATATTCCAAGCTGGCACCAGGCAGTCTGTGCTAAGCTTAGGTAAAGAACCTCTAATTTGATGGCATGTTGTCAATCAATAAGGAATGCCAAATTCTTGTCAGTACAACAGCATTATTTGCAAGGAGGCTTAATTTTGACTTGTACGTGTGCCTTATACTCAATAGTACCCATGTCTTTCTCAACTAATAGGAAAAGCCAATTATCGTGATGTGTTTTTACACACCGAATGAAAAGCTTTTCTTTTAGTACTGCTGTAACATGTTGACTGTATAACTATAATTTCCCATATTGCTGCTCCTTCACAGATGTATGGACTAGGCAATGAAAAAGAAAACTCAGGATGATTCTGAGATCCCTGTTATGTTTTTTTCCTTCCCAGCCCCCTACACCTCCACCGCAGACTGGAGAAGTTCTGGAGTTATGGGTAGGGCCATGCAAGTTATTGAAGGTTGAGGGTTAAGAACAGGCTCACACACACTCAGAAAATTCTCATCTGCCCATGCTCTTCTTTATTCCTTTGTCTCTTTAGGAAAATAAACCCATAGTTGGATTCGGTGCTTGGTAATCACCTCCATCCCTCCTTGACCACAAGACTCCTGGTTAAAACAGTATTAGTTTCCAAATGGCTGGTTTTGCTCTGCATTGTACAGGGGTATCTCCAGTTATCTAATGTAGTCTGACACAGATGCTCTTCATCCTCAAAGCTGCAGCTGTGGGCTTGAACATCTTGCTCTGGGCACGTGAGGCTATATGTAATGATGGCAATTGGTAATGTTGAATTTTGAAACTTGAGTGACACCACTATGAATCTGGGGAAAAAAAAAAAAAAAAAGAAAAGGGCATCCATCTAGGTACAGTATGGTTACATTGTCCACTTCCTCTTTGTCAATTTAGAGACTGTCTTAAATTATTAAAGTTAATCTTTCTTTTCTCTTATGATACAATGACTTTTGTGTAATACTGCTGACTTTCACATTAACATTTTTGACAGTACACAGTTGGTTTTAGGAGGAAAGGCTTTGACTGAGGCAAAATACAAGAAGATACTCATCAGACAAAATTGTCTTTGCCGTGGAAGGGAAGCATTCAAACATATACAACAAACAGACATATAAAATAATTTCAGGGACAGAAATTATGATGTACAATTTCTTCTGAGAAATTCAGAAAACACCATTATTATGTATGTGATGCAGACCCCCGCACAAATATGAGAAGTGATGTTTTGGAAGGGATGTTTTGATGTATTATAAAGTGGGATTCACATTTTTACAATGCTTCCAGCATCCAAGCCTTGCAAAAGAGCTCTTCTTGGGCAATAAAAAACAAACATTCCCTCCTCCTAAATAATTAGTGACATTTGAAAGTGAAGATGAGTTGTCAAAACTGCTCTATTCTTTGAGAAGAGCATAGGAAGACATTCATTTATCTCCCAACTACACAGTTGGCTTTCTGTGCAATTTGAGATTGCAGTGATATTGCTTTAGTTATCCCCTACAAACTAGCATTAATTATTCCTCACTCTACTGATTTAACATTGCTTCTCCACGTGTACCACAAAAAGGACAAGCACAGCGGGATTTTACTCTGTCTCAGTGCCACCTCTGTAATACACGCGTCTCCTTACTGCATGTGCCTGCTCCTTGATTTAAATGCTGCTTTTCTTCTCTGTTAAGAGGCACAGGAACAAAAAGTCTGAGGTGGTTAGTGTTTTCAACTCAGCATGTCAGCAGCTGAAAGTACATGTTGTGTCCCCAATCCAGCAGAGCACTGGGACAGATGTGCAGGGCAAAGCACACAGGTTCACCTTGCGTAGGGTTACCTCTGTGTCTGCACTTAAGCAGGCTCTTAGTAGAGTACAACTATCAGCAGCAGACAACGCGTATGTTAGTTGTGTCCAGGTTTTTCGTGTTGTAATGAACATAGGCTGTTATAAAACCACGTCCTCATTTTTCATCATTCAAAGAACATCTACTGCCATCCTCTTCTGATATCAAAGTACCGAAGAAGGAGAGATTTGAAAAGAAAGACGTTTACAATAACTAGAAATCATTCTGCTAACAAGGAATGAGACGAGTGTCTCTGGGAAGAACTTATTTCACCTAATATCACAGAAAAAGAGCAACAGAAAATAAATACTGAGTAGTTCTTCACAATATGTGTCAGGTTTTATTTTACCAAAAGTAAGTGATTTAGCAAAAGTTATACTAGCCGAAACACATGTGCCTGCTGTAAGGGGTGATTCTTTTTCCTTCCAGCTACAGCTTGCACTGTCTGCAGGTCTGGGATTCATCTCACCAGACATGGACTGCTGCAAGCCAGACCTCCCAGGACCCCAGGCTCGGTCTTCTTAATAATCCTGTATTAAGAAGATTTCTCTCCTCTTAATACAGATATATATAGTAGCACAGAGAAACTGCAGTTTAGGAGTGCATGTTTCCTTCCACTGATGTGCTCATATATAAGTATCCACTATAGGCATCTATACATTAAATGAATTAAGTAATCTCAGTTTATTAGTCTGGCAAAAATGGGAGTTCAGGTTTATTTTTTTTAAATCAAAAGCCATTGTGGGCTTAGCTATTTTTTCTGAAGAATGACATGACTAGGCCAAAGCTGGGTTGTTTGTAGTCTTTTGCTTCAATTCGCTGTATGTAACAAGTTATAACAGAAGTTAAAATCATAGCAAGCAAGCTTCAAAAATTAGTTATAACTACAGGACATACAAAGAATATATAATAGTCTGACAAAAGACAGATGATTTATTGTATTTCCGTGAGTTATTGATAACCTTTAACTCATTAATAATGAGTGGGAGAAATGATGTATTCAGAGAATGACTCTATGTTCTGTTTATGCAACAGCATTTGATGATGAATGTGTTGCAAGGAGGAACAGCTGGGCATTCAGAGGTAGGGAAGTTTCTGTGAAGGACTTTGCGGTCACCAGGAGGGAATAATAATATCACCCCACACATTTTTTTAACCAAATCTCTTCTGATTTTCTTCTCTGGAACAGGTGTCAATTTTTGGCTGCCAGTGAGTGACAAGTAAACCCCACTGAAATTCTCTGAAACTGTGGAAATGGATCAGCAGGGGAGTAGTCTCTGGGGCAGGTGAAGATGCATTTAGCTTTGAAAGAGACTTTCGTTCTGGTTCTGTGCATTCATTTCTTCCCTCATCCTGGGCAATATAGTTAGAACCACCAATATGAAAAAAATCATCCCTGATAGAAGAGTTTTCGATCATAAAGAACTAGCTGGCTGAGACAAAAAAACCTCAACCATGCCCCTACCCCTCAAAAACCCTTCCTGGAAGTGGGCTAATTAAAGCACTTGCTTCAACAGAGCAAAATCACTTCATTTTGATCTCTATCATTTTGACTTTCAAATTATATCTTTCCATAGAATTTCAGGTTATATTTTCCTGAGTGTGTGATTTCCTAGGAAATTATTTAAATTCCATCTTTTCATTTGAGTTGGAAAGAGAAGGAAACTGAAATATAATAATTCCTTACAGGATAACTCTGTAATTTCAACTGTTACTGCTGACTGGCAGGACTTCTTAGGAATTAGATCAGAAGGTGTTTTAGAGCAAGAAGAATTTCTCATGAGGGAAAGAACTAGTAAAAATAAAATTTATTTTTAATACAAAATCTAGTTGATGAGGAAATAGTCAGCCATCATAAAATTATCTATCCCTGCTGCTTTCTATGGTCTTGTTTCAACAGAGCACTTGGATTCATGCTTGGGATCCTCTTGGAGCATTTTAAATTAAGAATATGCACACTTCCTTAACTAAATAAAGACCCTCCTATCTGAAGTGTTGCCTTACGTTTTGGCTAATGTAAGCACAATATCATATAATTCCTATTGTGGAAGTATCTAAAGAAAGAAAACAACTAACCTAGCAAAAAAGTATTAATTTAATAGGAATGAAGTAATTTTAGAGAAAGAGGTGTAGGGGTATTGAAACAGTCCCACATGACAAGTTGCCTTTAGAAATTGAAATATGAGCACTATATGGAAGTGCCCGTAATAGTACCAACAGCCTATGTGAAAAAAGAAATGTTATGTCTAGCGCTGTGATTGAATAGAAATATGGGTGATTTTAATAATATGCATGTATGCACTCCTGTTGTCCACAGATCACAAAGCACTTGAGAAGCACATCTGATTTGAGGCTCAGGACACTTAACTCTCAGCAGGTTGGAGAAGTCTATAACCGTCTACTTCTCACAGCTGAGGTGCAACAGATGAAGTCCTTCAGCTGTGTGTGCTTCAAGTCAGGCAGTCTTTCAGATGTGGACAGCTAGGTGGTTTGATTTCATAAGGAGCCGAATACTTCTACTTGGACCTAAGTACTATGCCTAGGACCCATCATGGACAAGCTTGAGAAGGAACTGCACCCCCAGGCACTGTGGGGAAAAACTGCCATTTTTCAGTTCTTATAAATGTAACATTAGGTTCTTTTTACAACCTTGTGTGGCTTGTAAAAGAGGGACAGTGAGAAAAGATTTCACAGTTTTGAAATAGTAGGAATGAGGGAGCTAAGAAATGAGGAGAGACAAAAGTATTGAACATGCTTAATTTCTCCAACCTCCTTAAAAAGTGAAAATCTCTTTTGTCTGAATTTTGAGAACCAGTGCATTCTTTGCTTATTTCGTCCAAAAGATCTCACACAGAATTAAAAATAAATGAAAAGTTAGGAAAAAACAGAGCCCTAAAATCACAATGATTATAAATCACTAAGGGATTATAATGATTTTCCCCTATTGTGGCTTGCAGCCCAGAAACAGGATATACAGTAAGTGCTACTACTGTTAGCTAATGGAGATTCTCCTTTAGCTCAAGCGGTAGCGCTGTTGCTTTGGGATAGGAATGTTGTGATGTCTTGCCTAAAGGGATATAAGTGTTGCAATTCAGGTCCCAAATGAGAAAAATTCTTCACATTGGTGCCCAATTAGTGATCTGATTCCTGGTGTTAAGTCTAATGCAATTTAGCACGCACCTGCTGAATAGCACGCATGCCAAATACCAACTGAACTGCTCTGGCTCTTTGTCTTTGTTCACAGAGTTTTGAATGTTTTGTTGCAGGGTAGGGAGTAGAGCACAGGGGCAAGGGGTATTTGCGAACATTTGCACGAATGAAATCTGCAGACTTGCTTCAGCAACATTTTGGAGCTGCTCACGTTTGCTCTGCAGCAAATGGATATGAATATTCACTGAGAGCATGACCTGAGTATATCAAACTTATACTAACAATGGGGTAATACCTTACTATCCCAAGTGGTGATAATCTGACCTATTGACCTAAAAGACACCAAAAGAGACAATTCCTGCCTTGACTTTACAGTTTGAAATACAGAGGAGAGAGGGCCCCGCAGATACCCTAGCCTATCTTATTTTATTCTTATGATTCTGGATTTCTTGTGGACATTGTCGAAAAAATGTAAAGTTTGGAAAGGATTTGAATGAGAACTGGGTAAAGGCTTTTGCAACATGTAAGCTTGTAATAAGCTGACATGGTTTTCTAAGGGTAGCCACAATTAATTCATTTAGATTAAAATAAATAAAAAGATGCCTGTCTAAGGCTCTAACCTCCTTCACATATCATTAATAATACAATAAAATCCCAGAAGAATGAAAATAATCATACCGACAGGAACTCAGCCAAGCAGCATCCTACAGAGACTCCTTTCCAACCTTTTATCGTTGTGGGAAACATACCTTCAGCCCTGTTAAAGAATGCTATTAAACAGGTGTCATTTGGAGACAATTGTATAGGGCTATTTTGTGCCAAAACGGGGGCTGAAGCTTTAGAGTCTCAGGGACCCCTAAAAAGCACCCAATTACCCCTCCGTTGTGGAACAAGAGAGAATTCAACTTGGGCTTCAACTGCTGACCAGAGATAACAACCCTAGTACGCACAGAAAAAAAAAACATTTCGTTCATATTCAAGCTAGTTTCAGGTTCTAGAGGCATGGCAATTCTTAACAAACATGTTAACCTACAGAGGTCAGTGGACAACCGTGAAACTCCAGGGTGCCGATATAATTTTTTTAGTGAGAAGCCCTACCAGAAAACAAGCTGCTACATTTTGCCTCTGAAGCTGTCCTGACTTTAGTCTTCACATGGGTTTAAGGTGTAACACAGTGTAAACCAGATGGCAACAAAAGGCTCTCAGAGCATCCAAAACACAGATAATAATCTCAAGATTATCTGTCAAAAGAAAAAGTTGCAATCTCTTAGCTAGATGCAGCTGACAAAAAGGACTGGCAAATTCGCTATACACTCTGATTGTCAAAAATTTTGGTGGAGGATCCAACCACCCACTTAAATTTGGATCCTAAATGGAAACAAGGGCACACAGACCTCTCGTAAGGATTCTAATTGTTCCTTGCCCCTTCTTGAGTGCACCATCATTATCTGCATCTTATCTGATTTGGCAAGATCTTTTTAGCAGTGCCTTTTTTTCCAAGCTGCCGTTCTAGATGTTTGCCTACATAATCCAAATTAGGCAGAAAAGCAATCAAATATCATGCGTTTCTAAATGAACTTATGGAGTATAGCAAAATAACCAAATGACTTATAAGATGTGGACCAGTTGAAAATTAAGAACATGCACATTTATGTGGACTTTTAGCAATAATCATCTTATGAGAACAGATTTGGGTTAAAATTAGAACGTACAGTGCATGAATTAAAACATGCCCATGCTGTTTTAGGAAGTGCAGGCAGGAGCTTATGCCTCTTCCAACTCTAATTTGTGGTCCAGGAGAAGGAATTCCAGGTTGGAAATGGAAGGTTCTAAGGTGCTGCCTCTGGTCCAGCACCCTGAATGGCTCTGATGGCAGTTTTCTCCTCGTCTGCAGTAGGGCTAGAATGTTATCTTTAAAGTTAAAGTTGCGGATTCCTCTCTCAGAAAACAAATGCACTCCTGTTAGTAGCCTAAAAATGAACAAAACTCTCCGAGTTTCCTATAGCTCCTTCCATTCCACAATGACACACAAAGGCTGGAGCTGACAGCGGCTCAAAGTGGAATAAAATTAAGTTTTTTAACAATAACCATTTTAACAAATTACTAAAGAACTTGTGAAATTATGGAACAATGGAAATCTTCATTGTCTTCCTGGAAGATAAGTTTAATCAAAGTTATTGGGCTGGAATTTGGATGTGCTGGATGAAATACAGCAGGCTGGGCCATGCAAGAATTCGCAGTAGATTATTTTAGTTATTTGAATGATTTTTTGTGATCTTTAAACCCATGAAGAATGGATGTATTATCTAACAATCTAATATCTATGACCTAAATCATAAAATCTTTGATTTTAACACAACATTTTCACATGGTCAGATGCAACCTACACTTGTGTATTAATTTTTAAACATCATTTAGTAGAACTCAAAACTTGCAAAACATTAACTCTCCATGCCACGGCTGAGAACTTCTCATCTTCTTCTGTGCCTTCATAAGTAAAGCCAACAATATCTGCAAAAGGCCATGTTAATTAGTTGCACAGAATTCAGCACGCTAGCTCTAAGAAAAAGCACCTTTTTCTTTTAATTTCTGGACATCTTTTGATGAGCCACCCAGTACTGACTCAGCGGTGCTGGACCTTCACTTGGGGCCCAGAACTCTGCAGCTGCTCTAGCTCTGCATTTGCCTAGAGCAATGTGCCAGCTGTCTCTGACTGTATTACACCACAGTAATGCGAACAACTGGAAGCAATAATGTGTCTCCCCATTTGCCTAACAATACCAACATGAACAATAATTCAGAAGACTGAAGATTTGTGCTGTAATTTAATAAACCCCATGCACATTTCTACAATTGAGTATCACATCTGTGCAATGGATCCTAGAAGTGTAATATTCTTTTATAAGGGACCATTAACCAATCTTAAGTTTATAGGTTTCCTTAAATCTTTTTCATCAGCTGTTAAACTACAGTAAAGAGAAAATTGCCTCTTATGAGACAAGGGATAGTAAAATACAAAGACTGTGATTAAACGTCAATCAATTAAGGATTATAATATAATAAAAATGCTGACTGATGATTAAAATGAGTACTTTCTGGCAGAATTTTATAAGCAATATTAAGAATTGTTTTAAAAAGTCAATAGAATAAACCCCACTTACATCTTATTATGTATCAGGGACACTGTCTTAGGTAGGTTTATTTAGAGAAGAGGAGAAAAAAGTATTGTTATTCTGACAAAAATACCTAAGAAGCAGTTTGTTGTCAATCTCCACATTAAATAGGATACATTTCTTGCTGTCATTTATTTTATTATACCCCTGACTCCTCCATTTTAAATCCATTTCTGAATGGAGTAAATAATGCTATATATTTTAGTTTCAGCTGGCATTTGGCAAGTTCATGCAACTAGGCTACATTTCATGAAAGCAGGTAACAGATCATGCATTAAACAATATAAATAAGTGACACACAAAATATTATTTCACGTAACAGACCTAAGAGAGCAGCCCAGCTGAGGGTGGGAGAGCAGTAAATGCAATGTTTACATGAGTCTCTCTACTGAAGATGCTTTAGTGATCTTTCATGGAAAAATCCTATGGAATTTAGGATTAGACTAAATGGATTCTACAGAAACCCTTACATAGAAAGAACACTAACAGCAAATAATAAGCTTTTTATAGTTCATATGAAACATCCAGCAAAATGCTGTAGCAGGAATATAGTTTTCTATTAAATTCTACAGTCTGCTTCCAGAGAGCAATAGAAATTTTTTCATTTTCATAAGGGAAACTCCATATAATGTACATCTCGCCTAATATTCACTTCCTGTGCTCCTGCTCCCACACTGCTGAGTGCTGTGGGTAAAAACCACATAACCATGTAGAGTCTTTTATCATTGCATTTTTGGCTTTTCTCCTTCTGATTCACCATCTTTCAAAGCAGGCTGTATTTATTTCTCCATCCTCCTTGGACTGTGCCATATGTTTGCCAAAGGTCACCTCTACTTTACAAAACTGTCTATCATTTCTGCATGGGTCATACTAAGCCTTTTAGAGAACATCTAAAGTGTTATGTCACGCTTTCTCTCTTCCTAATCTCCTCTCGCTTTGCTGCTTTTTCCTTGTTCCTCTCTCTTCAACAGCAGGGCAAATTCTTCCTACTTGCTTTCTTCTTTTAACCTCTGTATAGTCCTTAAAGCTACTCTTCATCTTCTTCTCTCTATTTTCATCCTCTTTTTAACTAATTGTTTTAAGTGGATCTTGTCCTATCATAAGTATCATCTCCTAAGCTTCACATCTATGAACTAGAGGCTGTGTAAGCACCAAAGTGATGGAAGACAGGTTTCTTAGGAATTTGAGTCTTGAGCTTGAGAGACGGGTATACAAGAAAGCAGTCTTCAGTTTAAACTTTGATTAAAATTCACCAGAATTGTTAGGTAGCACAGAAAGGCAAAGACAGGTACACACAGCACAGTCATCCAGTGTCCTTGGGAAATTAGGCTGAAAAGTACTCTTGTATTCTGTTTATCTCTCTCCAGCTACCACAGTCTTTCCATTTTTGTTTGTCTATGTAGTCGTAGGATGCCCAATGCACAATTTCCTATTGCAGGTTCCTGCATTGCTCTTCCATTGTCCTCAATCTGATTCCTCTTAAAGAGTAGTAGCACCAAGAACATGACAAGCACTAAAAAATTTTGTCCTTCCTTGGGCTTCATCCTTCTTAGTTCTCTCCCTCTTGATCAGATTACCCGTTCCCATTTCCCATAACTATCCCAGATGCCATTCTCAGGTCCCTGCCTCTTTTTCGCTATTAGACCTTGTATTTAACAGGCCACATCTATCCGCAAGCAGACCTTTCCCCTCCTTTTGTCTGCCTTACCATAACATTAATTTAGGATTGGCAAGAAAATATCGTTTATTTGCAAAACCTTCTCCATCACTGTTGGCAATACTAGCAATTCCCAGTTCACATCAGTACTCTCTTTGACTTTTTAAGCCATACTCACTACAGTAAAGAAGAGCAGGAATTTGCTGAGATAGGTATGTAATCAAAATAATTTGAGCTGAACAGTGTATTCTGAAGGTTCTCAGAAGTTCTTAAATGTGGAACTTAATCACAGAGTGACAGGGAATTGGGAGTACACTCACGGTCATGTGACATCATGAATGTGTTCATATTACGACATGATGTCATGTGGTCATGTATTTTAGTTTTTAATTGAAACCAATGCACAAATAATGATCAGGTCAACTGTTGCACACTGTATTTTTCAGCTCTGGAAACATTTTCTCCTATAAAATCATGTCTGCTCCACATACAGTCTTTAGAGTTGACAGCATTTATTTGAACGGGAGTCCTGCTATTAGAAGTAGTGCAGAATCAGGTCCCTGTATGTATAATTAAAAAAAAAACAACTACATTTCATCAAGGAGTTATAGACACTTGGTTTAGAAAGGCACTATAATATCAAAAATGCAATACACCGGTGTAAGATTTTACTGTTCCATACACCAAACCTTTTATAGTGGCAGAGTGAGAGCGACTCTGACCCTAACCTGGACGAAAAGCTTCCCTAGCTGACCTTTTCTATTATCTGTCTTTCTCAGTTTTGACATCTCATGACAGTAATAACCTGAAAATTATCTTCATCTCCTGCCACTTCTTGACAAGCATACTAGAACATCTCCCAAGAGATGTTGTCAGTTCACTGAAGAATAATAGTAGTAATGATGATATAATAAAGGAAAACCATTTAGGTCACCAGTGTATGTATAAGTTTGTGTCCTGGCAGCAGTGAAAATTAGCTGAATGGCTGTCCTAAAACAGCAAAGGATCTATTCTTGCATTTCTTTTATATCCAGAACAGAGTTTAATGTAAATTTTCATTGTGCAAGAGCAATCAAAATAGTGTATTAGAATACATCTATTTTAAAATATGGGCTTGTTCCTTATAACTTACAGCAGTCACTCCTCACTGACAAAGCACCAGAATTTGACATGCTTATTTTGTGTGTCCAAAGATAACCACAGAACATGTGTCAGTCGTGTGGTATTTTTTGATGGATGGAAATGGAGGAGTTAAAAAACCCTCTTTAAAGAAAATAAAAATTTCCTTTGTGTTTCAGTCTAAGTGATCACACACACTGAAGTAATAATGAGGACTGTAGGTAAAAATAATCAGAAATAAAAATAAAAGACCTTTAGTGAGAGAAAGTATTTTATTAAGAAGGCTAATAATATTTGGGATATTCTCTCTGAAATATAGTAAAAGTTTATCACTACGTTCTCTCTGTCATGTATCAGTTATAATATATAGGGTAGGGGGTTTTTCCCTTTGCACAGTATCTCAATAAAAGCATTTTTACAATTTTTTTCACTTTATTATTCATGTACTGGACTGAGTTTAAAACTAAGGTAAAGTTAATCAGAAATCAGAAGAAAGCTCTCAGGTTACAGACTGAATCATTCTCTCCATTCTTACCATGTGGTCATTTTTGCTGATGCAAGACATGTTTTATCCAGCTATCACAGTCTTTTTCCTCTAAAGTTTGATGACTGAAAATGCTGCACAAGTAGTTATCCATCACATATGCCTATGGATGACCATGGCCTTGTCTGTGATCCATTCTTATACCAATTAAGTTTGGATCTCTGCCAGCTACAGAGCCTTGTTACGCCACTCAGAGAGAATCAAGGAACCTGAATGATTTCCTGATTATTATAGATTATTGAACCCCTTCCAGCCTACTCATGCTGAAGGCTGGACTTGAAAAAGACGACTCAGAAGCCAAAAGCAAATGAGATACTGTAGGATCTGTTCTTCATAGTACTGTGCAATTTTACTTAGAGCCAAGCAATGTTATTTTGATTGGGAACTGAGAGGCTGCAGAGCTGGTTCAGGAAACCACCTTTACAGAAGCAAATAGTGATACTGTAAAAGTGTCTTTTCCTGAAACTTTTCTTCTATAAAATCCCCTCATCAGCCCTGCAAACCAATACTCTTAGGATGCATGCAACTCAAATTTCAAATACTCTTGAGTCTCTGGCCACTCTTGTGGGTGGTAATAGCACAGTTTTAAGACACAGAAGGATTTTTTCCTTGGTTGCCTCGGTTTACAATTCCTTACGTATTGTTATTTGCAATAATTTATCAAATATGTCAAATATAGTTGTTCATCCCAAGAAAAAACAAAGACATTTTTGTGACCCAAATTTAGAAGTAGAATGTACTAACTAGTTTAAATTACTCTTCCTTACAACACTGTACACTCTTTAGAAAAATTTAGATATATTTACTTGTGAGAATAAGAAAATGCTGCTGCAATTTGTTTGCATGCCAAAGTGTAGGAAGGAAGTTTCAGTATGACCAAAGGTATAGAGCAAATTCTACCTTTACATTTTAATCTCCTGTGGTAGATGCTGTTCTTGTTATACTTTTCTGAGCAGCTGAGGAGAATTATACTAGTTTAGTCTCACTTATATGGAGCTACTGGAGTGCACCATACTAGGAGTTCATGAGCAAGGTTGAGGACTTAAGATTTTTTTCATACTGGTCCTATGGTCACTTAGGCATAAAAGCATGACTGCATTTGCTGCCTTACCTCCAGTAAGTTGACACTATTCTTTACTATAGGTCTGGTTGTCATTTACATCACCTTGACTGTGCAAAGGGATCTAGGCAGAAGTGAAAACCTGGCCCCAAATTGCTAAGAAGTGCCTGGTTTGGGACTTAAGATGAAGTGGGGTCTATGCAGAAAAAGATAAGTAAAAGAATTGAAGTAGTACTGAAAGTCTGGAGAAAGCAGTGGAAATGGCAGAGTGAAATGTTTTCTTAATTTTCAGCCAGCATGAATGTTGGGGTGTACTGAACAGGGTTTTCAGAAACCTCTTGCCTCCAACTAGTTGTTCCAGGCAACAACATCCTTCATGACAAATTAGGATGGGATTTTTCCTATTGAACTAAACTAGCAAGAAATCTGTTGGGTTCCTAATGCAACAAAACTCATGTGCACGTACTGCTTGCATCTGTCTTATCTCTGGCACAAATTTTTAATCACTTTGACAGCAGTATAGAGGTCTCAAATTTCTGTAAGGTTGGGCAGCTAAGTAGAGGGCCTAAAGCAAAGGGCTGTCACACAGAAGCACACTGTCAAGATATAGGTCAAATAAACTCCACTAGTTTCTCACATTAATTAGGACTTCAGGAAGGTGGACTGCAGTCAATGGCAATAACTTTTTCCCAAATTAATACTAGATACCTTAAAATATTAGCTTGTAGCTGTTTGCAGGCTCTGAAAGACTGAAAGAACTAATTTCCAGAAGAAAATGAAGTGGAAAAAGGAAACTCAAGGTTGAATGTACCTTACAAAATGAGAATGAAAATGTAAATGTTTACATCTAGGTAAGCATGTGAGCAGAGATTTCAATTCAGCTGCCCAAACACAGATGCAACATTACTATTTTAGGCGCACCTGAGTGTATATGAAACAACCACCTGGAGTTGGCAGATATTGAACAGGACCTACCGAGAAACACATAGTCTGGAAAGTCATCTGGAGGCCAAGAGAGACATATTAGGGCATCTGTAAAGGCAGTAAACACCTATATTTGGGTAATTTAATAGCCTTAATTAGCTGTTCAACTGATTTTACATAAGTTTACTTTGGGTAAGCCAAAGAGTTTCTTTAACTCCATTGACTGTACTGACTAAATTGCCATTGAGTACAGTGGGAACTTAGACACCTAGACAGACAGACACACAGACATCTACATTATAAACCTTAATTTAGGTGTCTTAATCTGTGAGCTGGGTCCTGTCCCTCAAGCTTCTCTGTTTCCTAACTCTAAACAGAAGCCAGTGAAGTGATCAGCAATGAAGCAAAGATTGTCTACCCAAGTGGCAGAGTTAACCTACACTGGATGTATTAAATGCTTGGAATGAGAGAGGGGGTGGGCATGAAGAACTTTGAATTAATGAAACTGTGACCTGCTGCTTAAAATCCACCTGTTGCAGCTGATGTTCAGTTAGCCCATCTAGCTTGACGTGACCACTTCTTGTGTAAGCAACCCCTGCTTCACGCTGTATCCAGACTGGACTCGTTCTACATAGAAACACAATAAAATGGGAACATCTCATCTTCTAGCTTTCTCTCCCCACCACTATCTTCTCTTCTGTCCCACCCTCCCAGGTTCCCCCTGCTATATTTTGCTGTGTAACTACATGACACAATCGGTGTAGAGAGGTAACGAGGAAGAAAGAAAAAGGCTTTCTTTAATGGAAAATTTCTGGTATGTGCAAACTAGAATCTGAATTCATGACTGTGGTATCAAACACAAGTAGCCAGCTGATCAGATTGAATCTTTGGATTATCACTATTCCCACTCAGGTTCTAATCAATACGTTATTTCAACTGTCTCAGAAAGCCCACCCTTCAGTTCTTGTCTAGCCTTTTACAGAGAAAAATATATTTTCTATTGCAATATCACTACAGCTGATGTTTGTATTTTAGTTGTTGTTTCACATTTTCTTATTTCTATCCTGAGCTTCCACAACAAAAATACTTTTCAAATATACATACACATGATCCTTGATTTCATATAAAAGTACATTTTGAAAACACACGCTAAATTTTGTTGTTCTTAAGTAATAAAGAAATTATAATATATGGCTTTTTTCCCCTCTCTTATGAAATAAGGTCTAGGGAAGATAATTTTCTTTCCAAACCCAAGTACATGTTAAGTAGGCTAACACTTAAGGCATTGGAGATTTTTATTAGATTACAAAAAAAAAAACTTTCCTGGTTCCCACTTTGCTGAGGTTAATTAAGACAGTGTTATGCATCTTTTCACTTTATTATTATAGGAAACTGTACTTTTCCTCTATTTTCCCTGCCCTGCTAATCTCTAAGACTGAGGCAAAACCCACTGACACTGTTTCTGGTTAAATCAAGCTATAATGAAATACTTTCTTGGTGACTCAAACAAGTCTCAAAGGAAAACACAGTAAAGGAAATGTCAGGCATGCCTCCTTTAATTTTTCCTTTCCTGAAATCTTGCAGTAGATCCTGAGTGACTCTACAGCACTGCCCACAGAGTAGGACCCTTAAATAAAATATCACAAGTGTTTAAAACTGAAAGCTGTGTGCAGGGAGGGGACAAAACCCTATTAAGGACCAATACAATAAAAGATCCAACAATCTGATCACTGTTCTGATTTTTTAAATGTATTTTGAAAGGTCTTCTCGGTCTTGTTTTGCAACGGTAGATTGCATTGTTGTAAAACACACATGGATGGATGGCTGAAACTGTGGTCTGCATACACTAGGTGAAATGTATCTATTGACTTACAAGCTGGCTGCATGTGTCAAAATGCAATCCGGTATTTTTGTAATAATAGCTAGCAGTCATAGTTGTAAATTATTTATGGAGACTATTCAGTGCAAACAGGTTAGTGCACACATCCTCTTCAGCTTGACTGCCCTGGTTTTAGATCACTCAGACATTCAACTCCTTAGAGATCTGCTCTTATCATTGCAAACCCTAAAAAGGTACCAAAACTGCAGTCATTTCAGCAACTCAAAGCAGCTCAGCCATTTGCTAAAGTTCTACCTCAAGGTTCAGTGAGTAAACACCATTTCTGCCCACCTCTTTCACACCCACCCTGGCCCTGGCGATGTGAGTTAATATCAGACATGAAGAGAAATCGATCTCTAGAGCTGAGACTCCGGTGTGCTTCACTATCTTTGTGCAGAAACATGGAAGAATGTACATAGCAAAGGCCACCAATGATCTTAACACAAAGTGACATTTCACTAATGCTGTGTTTCAGAAGGGAAAACGACAGCCATGCAGTGAGTACTTCTGGTTAGATTTAAGTGAGTACAGCACCCTATTACAATGCAGTACACTGATTTTCCTATGCACACAACCAATGAATCTCATTAGAATTTTGCCCTTACCAGTCCATTTCAAGTAGCTGCACCTACCCTGCACAATCAGAAAACTGGGCGTTACTGAATTTTATGTCTGAACAACATGATGCCAGACAGAACTAATCTGTCACATACAGAAGAATCCCAGGACTTGACTATTCTGACAGATACAGTATGTCAAAACATTTACTGTGTATTAGTCTCTCTCTAGGACAAGTTCAGCTAGCAAGAGCTTTGTAGGAGCTGCTTTTGCCACGAGATATTCCTGATAGTTCTGAACTTGAGGTAGTGGTTCAATTTAGCTCTGCTTGGTCATTAATTTGCAAATGGAATAAAAGTTTAAAATACATTAATAGCACTGACCTCTACCAGTTATGGGTGGATTTTCTTGCGGACAATTTCAGCAACCACCTTCTTCTGCCTCAGTCTCAGGAATTTGGATTTTGGCCTTTATCATCTGTGACATTGGGCAAAGAGAAAATCCTTGCAGTCAAGGTTGCAGGATGAGAAAAAGGGGAGGGAAAACCTGTACAGAGACAACAGACATCATTTCTCTTCAGTTCTTTAGCCTCCTTGCCTGGCTCTTGTGCAGCTTACACCACCAATTGCTCTAGCATGGTCCCCTGTTGGGCCAAGAAGAAAGTCCCTGTCCACGTATAAGCAGCTGCTTACAGACTAGCCAAAAGTAACTGGGAGGCATATTCTGAATGAGAAATCTGCCTGGGGCTGAGGAGATTAAGAAAACGAAATCAGCTCTTCATACTCACTCACATATTGGAGCTCTTCTTGTCACATGGCTGGAGTCTCTGGGGAAAAGCACAGGGCTACTCTTGCTTATTCTCCCCAGGGAACTTGGCCCCAAATCTGATGTAATTTCCGATGCAGATGGTAGCAAAAAATGTGCTTTGCCAAAGACATGGCTTGCACCCATGAAGGATGGAAGTGTGCCCAATTATATATGCACAGCACAGCATAATGACAAAGGGTAAACATGCAGCAGTGAGTAGTTCTGTATGCAAGGAGAGGAGAATAATCACAACACAATGCAGTATGCATGTGACATGCAGCAGTGCTGGTAATAATGTGATATTGAGTTAGTAACTCCTGTGGCATGATAATGGTCCTGGGTTTCAAATGGACCCCATAACAGGAGGTCAAAGCCCATGCGCGCCAGACGCTATCAATACATTCACTTTTTCCCTTTTTTTCCTTCTTCTTTTCCTGGTCCTGACAGTAAAACTGTATCACTATCAGCCAGAAAGTCTGGCTGGGAATGCACATGGTTAACGTCCACATCACAGGGTAAAGAAATAAACATCTCTAACTTTCCTTTGTATTACACCTTTAATATAGATGGGACAAGGAAGAAGACCCAAAAGCAAAATTAGGAAAAAACACATACAAATAGATATAGAAAAATAAAAGATATAATTTAAAATTATAATTACTGAAATAGAATTATAGGTGAAAAAGAAAAGCAAACCCAATGCCCTGGATACATTTTGCAGGAGTCTGTGAGGGATTCCACAAGTCATAGAAATTTTCTGGGGCAGCTTTCAGGCATAATTACTATAGTTGTTCAATATTTTAAAACTGGAACAAGCAACAAACATCAGAAACAAAATACGAGGTGTTTTTTCCTCATTCATACACTGTTCTGGCTTTCGTTACCACACCAAACAGCCCGAATCCATATTCCGGATAAACCACACAATTCCCACTGCCTGAGTATCTGTACATGGTTCTGTGTCAGGCCCAAAGCACCTCAGCATGGGAAAAGAGCTCAGCAGAGGAGGGTGTGAATTCAGAGTATACTGCACAAACCCTTATTGTGAATACATCCACCTCATGGGTCTCAATGCTAAATTATCTGCAAACCTTCTTTAGAAAATGGAGAGACACCAGCATCTTCTTGGGAAATTTATCCCACCTGCGATAGTAGCAGAAACGAATTTCCTTCTGCACGTGTCAGAGGGCAATTTAGCCCACATATTATCTTGAACTGCCTCTGGAGTTGCCCATGTTTCTCTGTTGCCTACAGAAGGAGATCTGGTGACTAACATAAACTGGAACTGTTAAAGGCTCAAGTTAGATGAGAACATCTCATCCTAGTGATTCAATGTGCATGAATGGAAATACTTTATTTCAGGAGGTAGACCATTTTGTTCTTGTTCTACTTTTGAATTTATCTCATGTATTTTATTTGAAAGAGAATTTCTTTCCAATTGCAAAATTAAAGGCAATTAAACTGTTTTGAAGAAGACTAACTTCAGCCTTCATATGAGCCTCTCAATAATTAAGATAACACTGGCATTTTTTAGTTTCTTTTGACAACTTTACTGCATTTTATTATTTTTTAATTTTTACAGGACACATGATACTGAAATAGGGTATAACTTTCTAACCGAATTTCAGTATTTTTAAATAGAGCAATTTCCTGCAGAAATAACTGCCTGCTCTTGCTTATATCTAACATTAAGTAGCAATAAATGTAGACACCTAAATCATTCGCTTACACTGAATGTTTAGACTAGCTTTATAAACTCTAGAATATATTGGACATTTATGCGGCAGAAATTTGGCAATGTTTAAAACTGGTACCGTAAAAGGAAAGAGTTCTTCATATAGGATTCTGAAAATTAGATAGCTGATAAATTTGAGTAGTGCTGAGAAGGTTAATTAGTACTCTCACAGTGAAAGTATAGTGTCTGCTCATTTAATTGTAATATTCGAAGACCAGTTTAAGGAAAAGAAAAAAAAACCAACCCAAAACATTGACAAAAGTATGGAAAATGTGGAAAATCTGATAACTGAAATGTTATCTCCATAGGCTATATTGAGTCTTTCAGCCCAAGCAACTCAGCTTGTAATGTCCAGTAGCATCTTCTGGATATAGATATGTATGTATGTATACACGTACATCAGTACGTGAGGCTCTAGGCTTATATAGGATAATTAAATTTTTTGGTTGCATACCTCTTTAGCACAAGGAATTTGTATTATGTTGAAGCAAGACCTTACAGCAACACTAATGTAGAAAGCTAAAAAGGTTAATATCCTCAGTAGACAGTATCATTTCATCAATAAGAGAACTATTCAATGACCCTGTATTGGAGTGAACTCAGCATAATCAATTAGCTTTGTCAAGTAAACAGATCTGTCCCTTTGGCTGCTGCGTAACTTGATATTTCTTCCTGTTCTTACTGACTCCGTGAATGGAGAAATAAAATACCCTGAAATTATACCAGCTCTGACTGAGGAAAGGGAGCTATTTAAAAAACTGCTTCACTGAAAGTATCTGTCATTCCTAATCAGAGGTTTTTGTCTTCCAGCAGAGAAGGGCAGTAGGACAGGGCTCAGTCCAGCACCGCAGAATGCTTAAACAAAAACAATATTTTCCATGTTTTGATGAATTAGATGCAAATCAGTTGGCAAGCAAAATAAAATAACTGATGTGCCCTGTACCACTTGACATAGCTGACTTGACTAATTATCTTCACCATCTACCATCCTTTGCTTGCTTTATAATTTTTCTTTCTCTTGTTTTTGTTTTGGCTTTTAAAAAAGTAATGATGTAATTACTATAACACTAATTTGAAAGTAATGATTTCTATACACATTAGCAGGCTCTGAGACACAATCTATGATAGGTCATGAGATAGTGGTCTCAGACTGGCCTCGTGTAGTTTGCATTATGAAAAAAAGCATGAGAAGGAGAGATCATTACTCTGCATAATTAGCAGGCTTAATTAAAAAATGGCCCAAGATATCAGCTGTAGCACCAGCTCAACAAACCCCCTAGGGCTTGTTCATAGATTCTGCTGCACTCTGATTATACTACTATGAATCTAGAAATAGCCACCTGGAATCACTCTCTCAGATGGGCACTTGTTAAGTGCTAGTACACTGTTATTAAAGCGGTTTATTTGGCACAATTTTGTAAAAGATACGGCCTTTTAGACCTTTAGCAATGTGAAAAGAAAGCATGGCCAGCAAGGTGGAGTAATTCACTCTGTGGGGTTTCCAGCATTCCTCCTTTCTAATAAATGAAGGCCTTCAGAAATATATTTGTCCAAATTTCTCAAGTTCTATAAACCCTAATCAGTTTGGGTTTGTCAAACAAAACCCAACTATGACAGCTTTAAAAAATTAAATCACTTCAGGTTTGAATATCTACATTTCAAATAAAAATGGACTGCAATTTGAATTTCTTTATACACCTCAGATTTGTGATATTCACATAAAATCGTATTTAAAGTTTGACACCTCTCTTCTAATGTTATTTTTGTCCCTGCTGGACAATACATAATGCTTCCTTCAGAGGTACATCAAAACCTTTCCTGCACACTACTGACCATGTAAATAGGCCGCTCGTTCTAAACAGGCAATTGTTTTTGCAGAATATATCTGGGGATAGATAGCAGCTAGGAACATAACTGGACATGTTTGGGAGCGAAGATTTTCCTGTGTTATTAAACCAGAGATTGGTTTGACTCGGTCAGAACATAAGTGCCTGAAGTAGAACGCCACTAGGACATTGGAGCTAGCAATGATGATTAAAAGACAAGTCCCCTTTGACAGGTACGTACTTTACATGTAGCAGCAGTTTAAAGGCAAAGTTGGGATCGTACCAGAAAGGCAGACAACTAATGTACTTTTTCAAAGGCCTTTTGTAGGCTAATTGTGGGGGGTGGGGGTGGGAGTCTATCATTATAACTGTTCTTTTTACCTGGTTAATAAAGCTTACTACTTCAAGAAGGAAACTAGAGAGACTGCTTATTTAACAGTAAAGACACGACTTTGTATTCTTTCCCCCAAAACATCTGGGGCTGTGAACAGGCAAGGAACAGGTTCAAATCCCTCAGGCCCGTCCCACGGCAGCCAGGCACTCTGCAGCACCCCACCGGGAAGGGGAGGACCTCCATCGCCCTGGGGCGCGTTGGGCACAGCACCTCGCCGGAAGGCTGCCCGTGAGCGCTGGAGGTAGGGCACTCTCATCGGCACCGCTCTCACGTGTCAGGAACCTGTCCTCTCCAGAGACCCATTTAAGTACAAATCCTATTAAGATATTTAGATAATATGGCAAGATGCTTCTTTTTATGCCGAGCCCTTCCAGCTGATTAGACAGGGAAATCCTTGTTATCTAGTCAAGAGGCTTTCTGGCATGTTTAACATCTTGGGAGCATATTTTTGTGTTTCTTTAGGTTAAAGATATCCTCCTAGGAACTTATCTATCAGAGGAAGGAGGAACTGAGGAGTATATGTGTCTGTGGGGAGCAGAAAAAAGTTTCTATTCCATGGGAGAATCCTGAACCAACAAAGTCCTGAAAGGGAATGAAATATCTCATACAATATATTCTCTACTGTTCAGTACAAATAGTGTGCTTTTCAGCAGGAATGACAGAGTTTCCCTCTTCCGAACTAAAAGGCATGAAGGAAAAGTAGAAATCACCAAGAAAAATGACTGAAGGACAAATCAATATGAGGTGAAAGGTCAACAAGCGGCCTGCTGTTAGTCTGCCAAAAAGTATTTAATACGTTCATTTGATATTATTCACATTCTTAAAAAAATTACGTGAGAGAGAGACACGCAGCAATACAGCCTTTTTGTCTTGGTGAGAGAAAAGGCTTTGCTGAGAAACCTACACTGATCTAAAAGTAGTGTTTATCCCTAGAGCTTCGACACCCCTTGAGGGTTAGCCATTATTGCAAATGCAATGACAATCTTTCAATACAGACAAATTAGCTATTTTCTAGAGACCTAATTCAGTTCTTCAAGTTACATTAATTTATCACAGTTTAATTACCACTAAAATTATACTAATTCAAATTAGAGGTGGCAGTCATGTAACACATGTTATTTGATATCTTGTGTGAATTCTTGAAAAATAATGTTTGTTCTGTTAGGACAAGACCTAGTAATTTCCAGCTACAAGGATGCACACATCTGATAAAGCTCCTAGCTGAGACAGTTTCTGTAGCCTTCTGTATTCGCCCCACTATTTAGACTTTTTCATAAGCTGCAGTTTAGCATTTTCTCTGGGATGGAGAGTGTTTCCTGGCATTTTTAAGACATGTGTTTAAAACTGTAACAGCTTTCTTTAATTAAAATACTGCTCTAATTACAAGGCAAGGAAATTACAAGGAAAATTGATAAAACTAAGAACACTACAAAAATGCTTCCATAATTCAAATACATATATATGTCCCAAATGGGACAGGACCAGTATTCCAAAAATAAAAGGTTAGACTGAAAAAAAAAAAAAAAACAAACAGCAGACAAGAAAAGCGTAGAAACCAACCATAAAATGCCAGGAGGGTAAACAGCTGACACATACGTAAGCTCAACTGAGAGGGATATAGGAAACAGGTAGGAAAGGGAGAGACCTCCTGGGTCACCACAGATACTTGTGTGATACGAGCCTTTTGATAAATGGATCAGATTGCTATTTTAAAACTACTGAGGCTTTTCCCATCAGTATTTGTGCTGAAAAGCTGTGCCAATGTCCTGTTTTAATGTGTGAACTTTCTTCTGATTTTCAATCTGTTCAGTCTCAGCAACTCTAAATGCACACGTTCTTTAGCAAAGACTTTATCTTTTGCACTGAACACATCTCCCTTACCCAACATACCAGCCCTCCTCATGTACCAAAAACAATACTTTCCCCTTTCACCTTCCTAGTCTTTGCTCATATTTCCTTTCTTTATTGCCCTGATTACACTAACAGACTCCTTTGCACCTGTATCTGCTTGGGTTCTTCTTTCTTAAAACTGGGGGAACCAGAATTGCATTTAATATTTCATTTCTCTCATGAGTATCTTGTACAGATGCCCCATTAGTTCTTTTCCCCTGTGGGGAATATCTCTGGCACATACTTGCTGGGCTTTGCCCCAGCTATGGCCAGCTGGTGACTCACAGACATTGAGTGATCGGTCAGCAGCGCACATGGACCTTTATTCTCAGTCTCTCGCATGTGGTGAACTCACAGCTTGTAGCTGAAGTTCTTCTTATTGGTCCCCTCCATGCATCACTGTTTTGCTCCATTGAACTGAAGTACTCTGAAACTTAAATGAAACACTTTAAATACCTGTGTTTCAGGATGCGCATTAAAATCCACATTCAATAAGGAATTCAGTGGAAACTCCTAGGAACTCACCTGATCTAAAGCCTACCAATTTCTAGGTACTCAGATACTGGCTTTCATAATGAAATTAACCAAATCTCTACTCTTCAAGTCATAATTTAGAATTCTATCCTCTAAACTCAAGCACAGTGTTGCACACAGCCATTTTTGCACCATTTGGAACATTGCTTGTCTTTTTTATTTCTTCAGATGTCTAGTTTCTAAATAATAATAAAAAAATCCTCATAATTGTCCTCTAGACAGGGGCATCTTTTTGTTCAGCAAGTCTGACTGAGAAGAGCTGACCTGCACACCATCTTAACGTAACAGAGTAAGTCCAAAGGCTCCTGTAATTTGCAGAGCTAGAATATAAAGAGAAATGAATGAAAACAAAGTTATTGAGGAAAAATTTCTGCTTTTGGTTGGGGTTTTTTTCTTAGTACATTTCCAAACAGGTCACAAATACCTTGTGTGATTCATCTCATCTAACTTCAGCCATCTAAAACCTATTCATGTTAACCTAGCTGGGTCTAGGCTTCCTCTATAATCAAGGGAGAGAGACTTCTCAGTCTTTCCAGCCTAAAATAGGTGTTTAAGATAGATAGCATTTAATGTTTTATGATTCATTCCACCTATCTTTAGATTGTCTAGAAGTTCATATTTTCTCCACTGACTATAAAAGGAGTGTATCCAATTAGTATACACCTTCATGAGTAGCATGGGGATAGACAAGATGAACCTCAATCTTTGATCTAATACATTATTAGAAATAGGAATGGTAATTATGGTCCATGCTGTTGCTTTTGAAAAATCCAACCTTCCCCTTTAATGAAGCAAAATTGCTTGAAATGAAACAAAGGAAAATGAACTAAAATACCACTCTTCAAATGGTCAAGAAAGAGAGACTTAGAAAATGATGAGCCCTAAACAAGAAGGACAAATCTATAAAATAGGCACTCAGAGAATTCAGTTAAGTGAGAATATACATGCAAAAAAAGTGTTAACAACTTGAAAGTCAGAGGGAACTTCCCTTAGTGAGAAAACTCATCAGACCATAAACTGAAAATGAAAGCTCTGCAGGATCTGGGGAGCTCAAAGCAAGACTTAGATGTATTATGTATTGAGGAGAAAGCCGAGGAGAAAGTCTAGGATGTTTCTTTAAGACAAAGTGTGAGAGGCATTTGGTACATTAAGGCTACATTTCGTCTGTGGGCAAGTATTAGTAACTCCTGGTGAGTCCATGTGAGTTACGCATGCTGGTTCAGAAGTGTTTTAGTGATAGGGACAGATGCTGGCAGGGTAGTATTCACCTTGACCTAAATTCAGCCCTCCAGGAGTCATCAATTTTAGGCTAAACTGTGTCTACTGTCATCATGGAGAGAGAGAAAGAGAGAAAGAGACAATCATTTGCAGAGAAACTTCATTACACATCCTAGCTACTTCATTTAAAGATTTGGGGAGGTGTATCACCTACAATTACAAATGTAAGACTCAAACACAACCGATTTTGTCCCAAATCCACAGGATTAACTGACTGACTCCCATTAAATGTGAGAAGCTTCTGAGCACCTTCAAGCACAGGAACCACAGCTCCTAACTCACTGTTGTAGGCACCATCCAATATCAGAAGCCACTGAGGAACTTCTGAAAAAAATTATGACTTCAATTTTAGAAATCCCATTGACAATGATCATAAATTACTTCTGAAGGATTCTTTTCAGAATTTTCACTTGTACCATTTATTTTGAGATGTTTTGTTAGAGGATAAAATGATTTATTTTAAACGGAACAACCCTTCCGGTAAAAATAATAATAATAGCAGTCTCCATAAATGGAATGGAGATGGATATAGTAATATTCGTGTCTGATTTCAGCTATAGCAGAGGGCTAAAGACATAGGCAAGCTTCCTATTGCAGAAGAAAAAAAAAAAAGACCCATTAAGAAAATACCACAAGATTTTACACCTAGCCCCTTCCTCTAGTTTGAGTCTCACAGTCCAGGCACATCTGTGAATGGCAAAGAAGAAACATTTTGTTTCATAGGATGAGCGCTCACCTCTGCATCCTGCAACCTGCTTATTCTGATGCTCCTGATGTTGCTGCAGCTTCAGCATTCTCCAGTGCCTCTACGCTGTATCAAGTTACCAGACGCTGTGTCAAGGGGCACACTCTGGAGCTCCATATGCCACAATTAGGAAAATCTATTGCACTCTCCAAAAAGCAGAGCCACTGCTGCACAAGGTCACCGAACACTAACAACAGCAACTTCATGCCACTGGAATTTATAAGGAAAAATCTTCCTTAGAAATACTTGGATGGAAAACAGAAACTTGTATTCCATCAATAGCCATGGATAACGTAAAGATACTAAATTGACTGTATTTACAAAAATGGTCTTTTTGTTAGCTACAATGAGTTCATGTATGAAAATCCTGAGGTGAAAATGAATGCTGAAGATAATTTTTGTTACTAATACCTCTCCTGTGAAAATGCTGAAGAATCAAATTCTCAAGTGCACATAAAGGAGCATGAGAAACTTCATTTCAAGGTCTATTTCTGACTAGTTTTTTGCTTCCTGTTAAAATAAGTGGCATTTTTTCCCCTTCAGGAACCCAGGATTTGCAATAGTAAATTAGTCCACAGGTCTATTGTATCCTGTAGTCTTCCTGAAGGGAAGCTGTTACAAGAAACAAAAATTTCTATAACATGCACCAAGCTCATTACACAATGCTGGTTAACTTAAAAAAAAAAAAAAATCCATATGATTTCCTCAGACAAAATTTTTCTTTTAACATGAGTAAGAAGCACTATTTATTTTAAAGACCTTTTGATTTGTTCTCTTCATTTTATCTGTTTTATAATTACAATAGTCATTTATTACTCTGTCACGCTGAGAACATATGCCATAATCCTCACTATGGCTTATGAGTGCCATGGTATCTTGGTGATCTGCTACACAACATTACAAGTATCTCTTATGTGTAATTATTTCTTCATTTCTTTCCTCTGTGGAAAAAATATTGCAAATTATTTACATACATATGTGTATATATTATTTATATTTGTATATTTTTAGATTCATAGATTTTTAAGTACACAAGGGACTATTATAATCATCTAATGTGACCTCCTGCACAACACAGTGATTCCTCCAGTAAACCCAGCAAGCTAAGCTGTAGCTTATTTTTTAGCAAGATATCTACTCCTGCTTTGAAGGTTGCATACAAGGATATATCACATTCCTCGGTAAATATGATGCACTGTGTGCATTTAATATAGAAAAGAAGATTTTTAAAAAGATATTTTGTATTTCGAACCGAAAGCAAGAAATTGAAAAATCTTAGACTTTTACACCGAAGTTTGTAGACAATCCCAATGTGCCAAGCAGTGTAATAGAAGCTTCTTACTGTGGTTCAAGTGTGAAATGCTTGCAGTTAGAGCATTACAAACTTTGAAAATGAGAAACAAAAGCTTGAATATAAACATTATTCCTCAGGAGGGTAAGCACAGCATGTGCCAGGCAGAACTTGCTCCTCACTTTCTTAGTGAGGGCTCTGTATCTCTGAGGACATGCATTATTGTGGTCAACACCAGTGGAAATTTCTTCAAGGCACAGATTTTTCTAACCCTTTGAACTGTTCAGACACATTTTAGACCAGAAAAACATCACAATGTGTTGTGAAAATCACATTCTCTGCAGAAATGAAGTGCAACCTCATGGCCAGATTTAGTTCAGAGTACGCAAGGACCCTGTGAACACAGCAAAGTGGCTTTTCCCATTTGTGGGTACAGATATTCCATCAACTGATGATATGTCTTGGGTATACACCTTAAAATATGAAAATTGTCCAGTCTGTTCATGTGTCATTTTAGTCTGTTTTTCTTCATCCAGCTGCGTGGCAATTGTGCTGTTGAACTTCAAAACACAGCAGAGGAGAAGGAGTCTCTGTACGGACAGGCACTTCCACTGACCCTTTCATATTTTCATCAAATGAAAGAGATTAACCTAATCCTTGCTGTTGACTTAGTTGGCACAGATATATGAATTGTTCTCATGACAATAATTCACTTTTCTCCTACACATCACCTCTCAGCAGATAAAAAACTAGCTATGGCAGGTTGCTGTAGGCATTTGAGACTCATGTAAGAAGGACCTGCTAAGAATCAGTTTTGGAAGGATGGCCTAGTAGAATTTGGATATTTGGATGGTCAGTGTTTGGGTGCCCAATCTAAGCTCATAAGAATGAGGGAGCAGTGCAAAGTGTTAGGATTTTAGGTGATTAGGAGTTTTAAAAAACATGCAGTGAAACCATGCAATAGGGTACAACTGTCTTCACAAGAGTACAGCCCTTAAAATTTACACCTTGGATTTTGATGCTCTGCAGGAGTTCAGCTGAATAAGCTCCATGGTGTCTAGCAGGGAAGTCATTGCACAGGAATTATCCCTCGCAAAAGAAATTAGGTCAATCTTCCTAACCACAATTTTCTAAAACTAATAAAATTTTTTTTAGCACAAGTAGAAATGGCAGATAAGTGTAACATGCACCTCCACTGAAGCACTTCTGAAATTCCATTCCACTGATATTTTAATTGAAAAAACATGACCTCAGTCTGAAAAAAATCAGCACCTACAATTGTGGAGGATACAAAAAATTTCTTAGTTTTAAAAGAAATTCATGCTCTGCTAGATATCCTTCCCCATCTACTGAAACCCAAGGAATTCCAGTATCTTCCACTGTTATCTTAAAGTTGAAAGCAAAATCAAAAGATTAAAAGACATATTTGGAGTTCTGAGGCCAATAGTTAATAATCTTAGCAATGAAAATAACAGAAACTAGTATATTATGCTGAAGATTATATCCTACAACTGTATCAGCTCCATGATAACTTGAAAAGTAAATTCAAAAGAGATAATGAGTACTAATTTCTGGTGATCCTAGACAGATAATTTTTGTTCTTTCTGAAAGTACAGAGACGGTTTTGTGGCAGCCAAAAGTGTACATTTAATCTGGAATCTGCAAGTTAAACTGTGATCCTTGGGATTTTGAATCTGAATTGCTAACAGGGAGGGAGGAAATAAAGCTGTTGAAACTATTTTTATTCAGTGAATTAAACAAATACATCTCTGAGACTACACAGACTGCAAGACTCTACTGAGAAAATACTACCTCTATGAAGGCAATTTCCAGAACTGTAACAAACATTGAAAAATCTTAATATTCTTACCATGCCTCGTGCCTTCAATATTCACCTGAGGATGTTGTGTGCCTAACTCCCTGCCTCTGCTTTAAGATATGTTAAAATATAGGAAAAGAAAAAATGAACACACACATAATCTGATTCTAAGATCTTCCCTCACAAAACACTGTCAAATTAAGACTTGTCCAGTATTCCTGTGTAACTGACATTTTCCTGCCTAACTTTTTGGAAAGAAAAATAATTAACCAAAGTGAAAGCCACCGCATTTTTACTTGGGTCTTCAGTTCTAACCCACTAACATTCCAAAATTTTTATCCAGAATATGAATTCTGTTAATAGAGAGATTTAAAATAAATTATGGAACTACATCTCAAACAGCATATTAAAAAAAAAAAAATCCTAATTTGCCAAGATACAAAAGCCATCTACTGCACATATGCACGAATAACATAAGCATGAATAACAGGTGTTTCATGAAAGTACAGTTAGCAAACAGAGAACCGGGAAATACACTGATGATAGTGGAACATGGAACAAAACTGGGGGTTTTGCCTACATAACTGGCTCCTCTTCAACCTTGTTGAAAATCCATGCTTCGCCAGAATTTTCACTGGAGCCTCTTTGATGTACCACTAACATCTGCAGAGGGACATACCCCTGACTTCAAGGAAGAGAGAGTCATAAACAAAATTGTGATTCAACAGGAAATTTCTAGTTTAATAATCAGCCTTACACTAAATTTTAGGCCAGAAATGACTGTTAGAACATTTTGTCAGACCTAATTAACTTCATTTAATAACATCTGTGGAATTTTCACCATGCTACCCTCGATTTAAAGGCAGTATTGAAGAGGAACCGGGTCATATTCCAGTGGTAATTCCAGCGAAGTTTTAAGTGCTAATAGTAGGATTTGGCTAACTTAACCTGGGCATCTCAGAGGTCATTGTCAAAGTCAAGCCTGTCATCCTTGCCAGCGAAGTGATTTAAGTTCTTCCAAGGAACAATTTATCTGATCATTAAGCAGGCCTGCAAGACAGCTGAATTGAGTGTGCCACTGGCTACAGAGGGACCTGCGGTGTGGAGATGGTGCGAGCCTTCCGAGTTCAAGCGCGGAGGGGACGGTGGTGCCTTACAGCCCGCCCCACAGCTGCGAGCAGCCGTGCTGGCAGCGCAGCGGCAGCCTGCCCTGACGGACTGCACATCTGCAAGCAGGGCGGGCAACAAACTGCAGGGAAGAAACAGACATTTAAAAGAGCAAGAACGATACCTCTCAGACTTAATCTTTCGTGTTTTTACATGATGACAACAAAAACCATAGGGCTGTAAACTGAAGGACAAAATATTGCCGCTAAGAGCTTACTGGATTGCTAAAAGCTATTAAGAAAATGGAAGCTATTAACATCATGCCAAATAATCGTTCAATAATTGCAGCCTAATGTGAAATTGAGATACTTTGTATCACTCTAAAATGATCATCCAAATAATGAACTGCAAACTCTTCAGCAGAAGGTGTGTTTTCCCACACATGTGCACAACTATGCCATCAAAATGCAACAGTTCACATATAGTTGTTTTTAAGTGCACATTTTCCGTGGTGGCAACCTGTGAGTTGTACACCTACACTGTAGGAGTAAAAGCCCTATCCTATGCTCCTTATTCAGGGAAAAATCCTACTGAGTCCAGTTATCAGTAAGAATCAATAACTGGAAAACGCTTAAAATCTTCAACCCATCAACTCTCAGGAAAAGCCTGCCTTGTACAAAGTTCAACGTCTTTTACTAGCAAGTGAACAATAAGCTTTAAAATCTCAAATAAGGGTTCCATAATCTGTTTTTAAAGTATACTTCATTATACTATATTGGCCAAAACACATTGTCTGTAATATGAATAATATATATTTTTGAATTTATATGTTTCATAGAATAAACATAATAATAATTTTACAATAAGTATATATAAGATGTTTACATTTTGCTATAAACTATCAATATAATATTTTATACATCTATAAAAATTATAGCAGCAAAACATTTTAAAAATATTCTTAATCGAAATTTAATTGGTTACCAAAAAGGCATTTTTGAACCTGGGTTTTTTCTGCATAGTAAATGACTGACTAGAAATAATTGTGAGAGACACCATATGTCAGATTATCAGAGGCCTTCATAAAGTATTATCAGTTGATGATATCGTTACAATCAACCTCACATGGCTGAAAGCAATAGCAGTTTTACTGGCGATCTCCTTTGGCAGGTCCCAGTCTAACAGTCTGTGCCCCATTCCCACCCAGAGTAGTGAGACAAGGAGACATGGAGGCAAAAATGGAGACATCCACAGAGAAGAAATCCAGCTGAAATTATTCTGCTGTGTGTTCAAGGCATTTAAATTCTGCCCCATTATTCTAATAAGTGCCAGTATAAAACACATTATGTCCTCCCTATCCTTCTGTGAAAGAAAAATTCACAATATAAGAGAAAGACTTGTACAAATGTATTTACCTGAGATGCAACAACTGAGAAATTGGAAGCTCTAATTTCAATTTCTTTGCGCTCTTCCTGGCCTAAAATGTCTGAACTTTTCAATATGAAGCAGCCCTAACCTCAAAATAGTATATATAATATTAGCTGGACTATCTTTTGCTAATTGTTCATTTTAGTGTCTCCAAGGTAGAAAGGAATTAGAGTGCTTTGATGAGAAACAATGGTCAAATATATTGATCTGCACTGCAAGATCTGCAAGCGAGTCCAAAATGAAATTATCACAATTTAAAATCATATAAAGGAAGTATTGACTGTCTGCAAACTAATTCAAATGTGTCCTAACACAGAACGATGGCTGCTAGTAGCACTGGAATTGGGCCAGTAGTCTGACAAATGATTTGGATACATCCTATTATTAGACAATTATTCAACAGAAATAGAATGGAACAGTCAGGTTATTTCTGATGACCAAACAGTGTGGTTACGACTGGTTTAACGCAACGAGTTACACACTGTTACTTCTTTTGCAATATGGTGATCTTCTTTGAGGACATAAGCATGCCTTCATATGCTTTCGTGTCATGTATGTCCACATATAGATGTAAAAATACAATTACCTGTATACTTTATAGGTAGATAAATGGATTGGTAGTTGCATACTCATACAGTACACATGCAATGCATTTAATCAGAGCTGTGAACAATGTACAGCCAGAGCAGATTGATTAAGAGGATTTTTACAGGTTCACCGGAAACCCTCAATAGCACTTGACAATAATCAAAGCTTTAAATACAATAGCAGGAATTGAGTAGGAATTGAACTGGCACCAGAGAGGCTAACTCTGCACGTCAATACTTAAAAATGAGAGTTGTTGTGTGAAAAAGAGTGCTAAACTGGAGAAGTGCCAGCTGTTGAAAGCCTACATTTAAGGCTGAGTCTGAGAACTGCCAGTGTTTCCGAATGAAGATCGGAAGAGCAGAGGACGGGTCTGAAAAAGCAGCATCCACCCACAGTGGATGGGGCTCCTGACTGGCAATCCAGTACCTATAGTCCACTGCCTACTGCGTCAGCCTGGGCTTAATTTCCCTGCTTCTCCATTAATCCATCTAAGAAGGGTGCTTCCTTTTCGTGCAAGATGTTGGATACCTGTATGTGAAAATACAACAGAGCAGATCAACTCATTTTCAGAGCTGTGCTAAGGAATTATGACAATTTTTAATACCTGACCTGCCCTGATAATTGCCGAGGCCCTGATCCTGTGAAGAGCTATATGTGTGCTCAAATTTACATGCTGTAATTAAACCCAAGGAGACTACTTTCAAAGCCTAGAGTTAAACAAGGAAAAGTTTGTAATGAGAAGTCATATCTTTCATTAGATCGGCAGATATAATTGGAAAAAACAGACAGACTTTCTTGCATACAAGCCCCGTTTCATGTCTTCAGGTCTTGGCAAAGAGCCAGGTCTTTGCAGGATTGAAGCCTAAATGTTATTAGCAGCATTTCGCTAGGTATAAATGCCGTTGTAAAAGGAGCTTATTAAAAACTTGAGTTTCTTTGCTTAGAATCCTCCCCAAAACAACCAAAAAATACAGCTTGTTCTCTGACTCCTCGGATCAGTAAGAGCAATATGAAAATTTTTATGAAAGTATTGCAAATAGTCAGTTTGATCATTTGTTGCAAAATGGTTTGTTTTGTTTAAAAAATAATTAAAAATTAATTGAGCCAAAGCATGAGGGAGAAATTGACTCTGTAACCCAGCATTTACAGAACTCATCTGGGATATGGGAGACCAGCGTTGAAGCCTCTGCTTTAACAAACAGTTCATTAGTTTTACAAAGCAGAGCAACTTTATCAAAGGAGATTAGCGAGTCCTACTTTAGAAAAGCCAAAATCCTGGTGATGAGAATTCCTTGGGTTGATTCCTTGGGATGTGGGATTCATATCCTCTTCCCAAAGTTGGGAGGTGCTTTGGCTACTTCTACACTGTTAACTCACACACTCTGTGGGCATTTCTGCCTGCAAGAATAACTGGTCTCTTTTTGAAATTCACTGGGCCATTAAAAACAGATATCTACTTCTTTTTAAAAACTTTTTTAGAAACTATGAAAGCTGTTCATTTTTTGAGTGAATTCAGGACTTTTTAGTTTTTGCCTCTGGTTCTTACCAGTAATTTCTAGCTCTAGTAAACTCAAATCAATCTATCTCTGACTTCGGACACATGATCGCAACTGTCTCTGACCTTGAAAAGATGAACAGATGTCAGCCTGAAAGGTTTAACATAAAGCTGGGTAAAGTTACTACATTATTTTCATCAGCTTCATTGAGCTTTGGGTGACCCCCACAGGTGTAGACTAAAGAAGGTCCCAAAAGAAGTGAGATTGGGTCTGTTTCTCAAAACATGAGGATGGAGATGGCAATGCCTATGACCAAGTCCAGTGTAATGGTCCTGACAATGTCTCCAAATTGCCAGGTCCCAGGGGAATGACTTTGCATAGGAGCTGCAGTATGTTCCAAACAGCAATCTGATTTTGATGAATGGTGAATCAGGACCATCGGTTTCACCACAAAGCGCGTATCTCTCTTAATTTAAACACAGACCCTTGAGTTTTGTAGTTTGGGCTCTGGCAGTGAGCACACTCTTTTGTACTTGGGTAGAGAGCAAGTTAATCAGGTCAGTGGGCTATCTTGCAAAAAAAACCCCCAAAAGTAAAGTACTTTCAGATATAGTTTTCACGAAGAACCTGAATTGCAGTTTGCTGAAGTCTGAGATCGCATTCTGTATAAAGTGTAGGTACTTTCTCATGCTGTTTGTATGCTCTGCCCTAAGCATTGTAACTGGGAACCAGAAACTGGACAGTATGGACTTCCATCTCATCTGATCCTGGCATTTTTCTACTCTTTATATTCATGCCTGGAACCACCTGCTGACCTTTGTAGATGTACAAGCATGTTTTATGGTTTTATCATGGTTATTTTACAGCTCCAGTGGTACCCACCTCCTGCCCAGACAACTTGGCAAGTGGTACTCGGCGAGTGTGAGACGCAGCTGGTACCACCAGGCCTGTGACTGGTGGGGATCTCGGCACCTGGACTGAAGGCTGGGGAAATGAGCAGGAGCAGGGGTGCCCGGCTGGCCAGGGGCTCCCTTTCTTTTGCCAGGGTTTAAGCCAACCCCACTCCACTCTCTGCCAGTTAAACAGTAAAGCCAGGGATATTTCAGACAAACAAAATATACATCCTACAAAAGAATAAAAACTGTCATTCCATGTAAGTGTTGCCATCTTAAACAGCAGGTACAGCCATGAGAAGTTATATCAAATTACGATTTGTAAAAAGTAATGTTGACTCCAAATTTGCTGCCTCAGTTCACCTTGACGAAACATTGACATAAACGTATCCCTGAGCAGTCACAGAGTTTAGCTGATTTTTGTCACATTCTCCAAAGCCAGTAGTCTCATGAAACACTTTTGTTGCTCCTTTCCCTTAGAAACCACCTGAAAGCACACCTCCATAGTCTGACTTCTGCTCTGTCTTCTGCCCCTGTGAAAATTCTTCACATTGAATAGCTGCAAAAGTTAATAAGTAAATGATGGTGGATAAATCATTAAATACACGTGCAATAAAGCTTTTTTCCATGTTTTTTACTTTAAACCCTAACTGTCAACACACATTTTCTATCTTTTATTTCCAGCCATCAGTGTGTTACACCTGCTTTAGGCCCGGATGCAAGTAAAGGAAATTTAGGCCTCGGTTTTTACCAGACAGCCAAATAAGGGAGTTTGTACATCAAGATTTGCCCATGAGGTCTTATCAACAAGAACTATCAGCTTTGCACACCTGGTTCACTTTTAGGCCTTAGCTGTAGAAAGCCGTGGTTCACTGTTTAACTAGCACCACAAACATGCAGAAGAGAGCTGCAGAAACAGACACTTAGTACACCCATAGTACAACTATATCCTGAATTTTGTTTACATTTACTATAGTCACGGTCATCATGTTCTGGAAAACTAGCAGTGCAAATATCATCACCTAATGACTGCTAAAATTCATGGGTTGAGAAAACAAGTTGCTTCCTACAAGCAGCAGCACCTGATTTCTTAAAATAAAATAAAATTAAAAAAAAAGAAGACAGGGAGAGATTCAAAATGCAGTTGGGGGGGCAGATATTCAGATATTTCATCTTTCAATGTATACAACTTTTTCTGCATCACTAACATGACACTGGTATCAATTACTGCTTTCTAGTATCTTCAAATGCTCCACCTTTTTCCCATTTATTAATTGAGCTTAGTTATTTACAACAGAGAACAAGACACAGAAAGAGAGAGATTTTTTTTCCCAATGAAGATTAGCCATTCATTTCTTTGGAACCAATTTGGCAGCCCTTGATCACCTACTGGAAAGCACTGAATCAATTAGCCATGAGGGACCATATCCCAAAGTTCTTGTTCAGACTTTTTCAAGGAAAATACACTTCATTCAATGAGAACTTAACCTACAAAAGGATGCACATATTGGAATTTGGCCCAGTGATTGTACAGGGGATATCTTGTAATTGGGTATTATTAAGGTTTTGCTAACCAGGCTGTAAATGTAAATGCTACATTTCTTTTTTCTACTGTAGTTATCATGCTTTAGTATTATCTTAATATAATTTGATGATATACTATGAAGGCTTTGTCCGTGCAGTAAAGGATAAACTACTGGAATATAAGAAATCTGCAAATTATGGGAAGAGGAAATAAAAACCCTAACTGCTTAAAGTGGTAACACCTGCTAAACAAAAAGTCTGTATGGTTGAGCTACAGAGGACTAATTCAATTTATCTGTCAGTGAGATTGCTTCCTGTCAGCTACCTCTGGCAAATCAATAAATAAATCTATATGTAAATAAATAGTAAAGTAACTACTATTTTTACCTTGTTCAGTAAATGCAGATGAATGAAAACTGACCCAAAAGGGAAGGTTTAGCAATCACTGTGGCAAACATAGCAATCTTGTAAATGGTATTGGTAGGTGGTCAAAAGAGCATTTAAATCGTATAACTTCTGTTGATTTGGCAATAAGTGTAAACTGGAAAAGTAAATTGTGTCCCATCACTTCAGGTCATGGCAGAGATCAAGTTACAGCCCTAGCATAACCTGGAGTAGCTTCCACTGAAATTAATAACAGTTATTCCTGCTTCATTCAAAGGTAAAATTGGTCTGCAGGAAAGATCAGAAAGCCATGCCCAGCAGTGGTTGTGCTCATGTTTGCTGCTCTTATCCATCAATGCTGACAGAGCTTATACATTGGCCTATAGGATAGTTTGGGTTTTCTTCCAAACCTAAGAGAAAATCTGGAAAATACCGAAATCCTGCCATTTAGGTCTGAACTTGCTCCTGTGATTATGGCCCAGTGCATGTAAATTTGTGCTTCCCTAAAAAGAAACACTCTCTTGAAGTGAGGTCTCCACAGCAACTTCAGACAATCATAGTTAGAGTGCAAAGTTAATTCTCCCTAGCATCAGAGGAAATGCTTGTTGCAGAGCTGAGTGTGTGACATAAACAGATTTTTTTCTCTGCTAGAATGAAAAATTATCTATTTTATTTCTTTGTAGTCCTTTCAGCAATGAGACTTATTTACTCAAATTATTAGCCCAAATCTCTTATGTGCGAGTTTGTTCAAAGTGCTCACAGTTAGAGCTGATCAAATAATAGTAATGTATTTGAATAGTGTGTTTGATAAGGAGCAAAAGAAATGACCAAACTTAGTTATTTGGCAGTAGCTGAATTAAAAAATATATTCACAAATAATTTATTCAAGAGAAAATGCTTACCAACTACATTTTTTAATAACAAATATTTTATTATCTTTAGTGAAAAACTTTTCCCTTTCTTCAGCGATAGGCTGTATTGGTTTATTTATATGACTTCCACAATCTTAGTGGTTTTATAGGAGTTAGGATGAGACTAAGTTAAAAAGTAGAGGAAATGTTAAAGGAATAGAGGATTTTGTCCTACTTTTTGGATTTTTATCCTTTATCCAACAATGATATAATTTAAAATACAGCAATCTGATAGTACTGTCAAAATAGTCAGGCAGTTCCTCCCAGAAACTGCACTTCAGAGCCAGACTCTGTCCTGTGTCTTTCTGGTGCCAGGATGTTCTCAACAGGCCCCAAAGCTCTTAAAAAAAAAAATCCCAGGAAAAGAAGTCTAAATTTTATTTGTAACAGTAGCATCATGAATACCTAAAAGACATGCTTTTGCTTCAAGGCCAATTGTATTTTGGTTGAGAATCTGACAAACTAAAAACATTTCAGCCCTGTAATAAAACTAATGCTCAGATGTCATTTCAGAGATTAGATTCTACAGAAACCCTGAGATTTAACATCTTTCATGAAATTTGGGTCTGAATCTACACTTTACAACTCAGGACCTTTAAACACTAAAAGCATTCCCAAACACTTGAAAACCTGAGAATCCATCTTTTTTATGATAACTAAGGTACAGCCAGCATTGACCTGTTGTTTAATTCCACAATGCTGGAAACCACCGTAGTGAAGGTGGCGCTTAACTTCGATCTTTAGTTAGAATCACAGAATTATAGAATCATAGAATAGTTTGGGTTGGAAGGGACCTTTAAAGATCATCAAGTCCAACCCCACTGCAATGAGCAGGGACATCTTCAACTAGATCAGGTTGCTCAGAGCCGTGTCCAACTTGACCTTGAATGTTTCCAGGGATGAGGCATCTACCACCTCTCTGGGCAACCTGTGCCAGTGGTTCACCACCCTCATTGCAAAAAATTTCTGCCTTATATCTAGTCTAAATCTACCCTCTTCAATTTAAAACCATTACGCCTTGTCCTATCCCAACAGGCCCTGCTAAAAATTTGTCCCCATCTTTCTTATAGGACCCCTTTAAGTACTGGAAGGCCGCAATAAGATCTCCCCGGAGCCTTCTCTTCTCCAGGCTGAACAAAACCAACACTCCCAGCCTTTCTTCATAGGAGAGATGTTCCATCCCTCTGATCATTTTCGTGGCCCTCCTCTGGACTCGCTCCAACAGGTCCATGTCCTTCTTATGTTGGGGGCCCCAGAGCTGAACGCAGTACTGCAGATGGGGTCTCACGAGAGTGGAGTAGAGAGGGAGAATCACCTCCCTGGACCTGCTGGTCATTCTTCTTTCGATACAGCCCAGGATGTCGTTGGCTTTCGGGACTCAGAGTGCACATTGCCGACTCGTGTCCAGCTTTTCATCCACCAGTACCTCCAAGTCCTTCTGGCTAGGGCTGCTCTCAATCCCTTCATCCTGCAGCTTGTATTGACACCAGGGGTTGCCTGATCCATGTGCAGGACCTTGCACTTGGCCTTGTTGAACCTCATGAGGCTCACATGGGCCCACTTCTGGAGCTTCTCCAGGTCCCTCTGGATGGCATCCCATCCCTCAGACATGTCAACCACACCACTCAGCTTGGTTTCATCTGCAAATTTGCTGAGGGTGCATTCAATCCCACTCTCTATATCACTGATGAAGATATTAAACAGTACTGGTCCCTATACGGACCCCTGAGGTACACCACTTGTCACCAGTCTCCATCTGGACATTGAGCCATTGACCACTACCCTCTGGATGCAACCATCCAACCAGTTCCTCATCCACCAAACAGTCCATCCATCAAATCCATATCTCTCCAATTTAGAGAGAAGGATGTTGTGGGGGACCATGCCAAAGGCCTTACAGAAGTCCAGATAGATGACATCTGTAGCTCTTCCCTTGTCCGCTGATGTCACTCCATCATAGAAGGCCACTAGGTTGGTCAGGCAGGACTCACCCTTGGTGAAGACATGCTGGCTGTCTCAAATCACCTTCCTGTCCTCCATGTGCCTTAGCATAGCTTCTAGGAGGATCTGTTCCACAGTCTTCCCAGGCACAGAGGTGAGGCTGACAGGTCAGTAGTTCCCAGGATCCTCCTTTCAACCCTTTTTAAGAATGGGTGCAATGTTTCCCTTTTTCCTGTCTCCGGGGACTTTACCTGACTGCCATTACTTTTCAAATATCATGGAGAGTGGCTTGGAAGCCACATCAGCCAGTTCCCTCAGGACTCTGGGATGCATCTCATCAGGTCCCATAGATATTCAGGTATATTCAGGTTCCTCAGGTGGTCGTGAACCTGATCTTATCTTACAGTGGGAGGGACTTTGCTCCCCCAGTCCCTGCCTTGCAGTCCATCCACTCAAGAGGTGTGGGAAGAGACATGGCCCATGAAGACCAAGACAAAAAAGTTGTGGAGTACTTCAGCCTTCTCCTTGTCCCTTGTTACCAGTTTGCCAGTCTTGCTCATCAGGATGGGTACACTTTCTTTGACCTTCCTTTTCTGCCTGACATACCTGTAGAAGCCCTTCTTATTATTCTTTGCATCCATTGCCAAGTTCAGCTCCCTCCACACATTGGCCTTCCTGACCCCATCCCTACACAACCAGGCAACGTCCCTATACTCTTCCCAGGATACCTGTCCCTGCTTCCACTGCCTGTGCATTTCCTTCTTGCCCTTTAGTTTGACCAGCAGGTCTTGACTCAGTCATGCTGGTCTCTTGCCTTCCTTTCCTGATTTCTTACACCTGGGGATTGAGAGCTCTTGCATTCTATGAAAAGCATCCTTAAAGATCTTCCTGCTCTGTTCTGCTCCCTTGTCCCTGAGGGCAGTTTCCCAAGGGGTCTTATTGAGTAGTTCCTCGAACAACTAATTCCTTGAACTTGCTTTCCTAAAATTCAGGGTCCTGACTTTACTCTTCTCCTGACCCATATCCCTCAGGACTGCAAACTCCACCAGTGCATGATCACTGCAGCCCAGGCTGCCTCCAATCTTGACGTCACCAATTAGCTAACTTGCATTGGTGTCCATTAGGTCCAGTATCGCATCCCCTCTGGTGGGGTTGTCTATTACCTGGCTTAAGAAGTTATCCTCAATACATTCTGGGAGTCTCTTGGATTGCCTACAGCTCACCGTGCTACTTTTCCAGCAGATGTTGGGGTGTTTGAAGTCCCCCAGCAGGACAAGAGCCTGTGAGTGCAATGCCTCCTATTGCTGGAGTAAGAAGGCTTCATCAATAGCCTCCCCTTGATCAGGCAGCCTGTAGTGGACGCCAACCACAAGGTTCCCTTTGTTGCCTTGGTCTCTAACGCTTACCCATAAGCTCTCAACCTGCTTGTGGCTGTTCTTCAGAGACAGCTCTTCACACTTTATCCATTTCTTGACGTAGAGGGCAACCCCTCTGCCCCTTCTTCCTCACTTGTCCCTTCTGAACAGCCTGTAGCCATTGATAGCCGCACTCCAGTCATGGGATTTGTCCCACCATGTTTCAGTAATGGCAACTAGGTAATAGCTTTCTAGCAGCATGGTGGATTCCAACTCCTCCTGTTTCTTGACCATGCTGTGTGCGTTGGTGTAGAGGCACTTCAGCTGGGCTGTCGGCTGTGTCACCCTCTTAGAGGAACACCCCTTAATTCCTTTGAGGTATTTCACTGGTGTTTCCTTGTTGGCTCCTATTACCTCAGGAGCCCGTGGATCACCTCCATAAGACTTCAAGTGTGCTTCAGTGTAGCCAGCACATCTCAGAGCAACAGGCTAAGGGCCCTCGCTAGCACCCTGTCCCTCTAACCTTGGCATGTCATCCCACAACTTGTCACAGGCAAGCCTGATTTTATCCCCCTCCCGCTTCAGGTCTAGTTTAAAGTTTTGTCAATCAATCAGCCCTGCTAGCTCATCAGCAAAGATGGTCTTCCCCCTTTGAGAAAGGTGAATCCCATCTGATGCCAGCAAGCCTAGTGCCATGTAGGCCATCCCATTATTGAAAAATCCAAAATTGTGGCAGTGACACCAGCCACAGAGCCATGTATTAATAGTCTAGGTGTATCTGTTTCTTCCAATGTTGCTGCCTGCAACTGGAAGGATAGAGGAAAAAATAACCTGTGTTCCAGATTCCCTTACCTACTGTCCCAAGGCCCTGAAGTATCTTTCGATCGCCCTTGGACTATACATTGTGGCTTCATCACTACCCACATGGACGAGCAGTAATGGGTAATAGTCTGAGGGCCGTACCAGGCTAGGAAGTTTCCTAGTGATGCTTCCTAGTTTCCTAGTTGTAAACTTCCAAAAAACATCACATACTTCTTCAAGTGCTTTATCAAAACAATTAAATTCAAAGCATCTCAGGAGACTTAGTGCTGGACTTTTTGCCTGAATAGCATCCGCTCTCTGAAAAGAAAGCATTCAGTTGTCTACAAATGGAATGTCATATTATTTTTCAGGGAGGCTTTTTGCCAGCAGTATTTAGAACAAGTAGATCAACACATGCTCTAATTATATTTAGCATAACAACCTTATTTAAAATGTAAATGGTTATAGTTATTCTTTAATGTCACTTGTAATAAATCTACACTGCATTAATTCCCCAAGTAAGGGTGCATTATTTAGTTCATAAATTTAAAAAAAGTCTTTTAAAAATGTTTACTGATTACAAATAATGGTAAATACAGGTTCAGAACAAAGTTACAAAACAGGAAGTTTTTTTCTGGCTTGGTTAGACGAGTGTATTTTTATTTTGGTGATTTCAAAATTTCTTGTAAATGTTTCACTTTTTTTCCCTCTTTTAAAGAAATCACATCAAAGACCTAAGACCAGACAGACATCATCATGTCACAGAACCTCTGCTCTCTCTATGCATTTAGCAGGTGACAATGTCAGCAAATACAATACACATGCAATTTGATTACAAAGCAAAACACAATGCTCTACTCCCTAGGTAATTGTAGAGGGGATGCATAATATTAAACATCTCTTAAGGCAAAACCTGAAAGAGGAGTGCTAGAATATTTTGGCTGCTTCCTCAAAAACCCTCAGAAAGACAGTATCACTGAGGAACAAAAACTATCTTACAATAAAAATGTGCCCTATTCTCTTGGTTTGGGAGAGCACTTTTCATTTCTTTAAGCTTTCCAAAATAGGCATTTTGCTACAATGAACTGTGCTTATCATACTCCTCGTATGGGAGGGCTTTGCAAATTCTCCGTGAGACTGCAGATTCCCTTAAGAACCTCAATGCACTTTTCTGAGGTCAAATTCTACCCCATCATTGATGAAATCTAAACAAACTTATCTTACTAATTACCAATAGACTCCCTTCTTCAAGGATGAAATTGCCAATATTAGACCACTCTTCATTTTACAGAGACCATTGGACTCAGTTTCACAACTTCCTTCAAATTTCAAATGCAATTCAAGCAGTTCCAACTTTTCTGTTACCCCCCCCCCCATAACCCATCAAGACAGGATATCCACATAATCCTTCAAGATGTTTTTCCTGAAAATGTGAACAAACTTTAGGGAAGTGAGTTCAGCTGGTGATCACACAGTCCTGTTGATGACTTCCTAACCCTGATGTCCTACCCCATGTGTGACCTTCTCTTTCTCATAGAGTTAGTAAAAAACCACGGTACCTCACAAGGAAGTAGGCAGTTGAAATGAAAAATTGAAATTTCATTTGGATTAGACCAGAATTACAGTTTTATAAAGTACCCTTTTAACACCTAAAGTGTGGAAACATCATAGCCTTTGTGATACGTAAGTCTCCTATCACTTGTTGATACCATAAAAAGCATAGCTGGCACCTACATGTATATCAGGTTTAGGTGTGAAACATCTTGCTATCAAGGATAGTATTGGCCAGAATGAGACAGCCATTATACAAATGTGTGTGTTAGAAAATACAATCTATACATATGAAAACATGAGAAAAATCAGATAGTCTCTTTTTCATTTTGCCTCTTTCATTTTAGCTCTAGGTTTGTAGCAACACATAAGGAATGGGCAAACTGCATCCATGCTTAAAAAAAAAGAAAAAGAAAAAAGAAGAAAAAAATCTCCCCATGGTTTATCCCACTTACAGCAATCTACCAAAAGAACGAGGGGCACTTGCTCTCCTTCCCCATCAGAATGACTGGTGCAGAAAAACCGACTCATGTTCACAGTCACACCAGCTGCACATCCCTTCCTCTTCCAACAACCAGCCCTCCCTCACTTTGGGGATGCATCTGTCACTGCAACACAATCTTTATTTATTATTATATTTGCCTATGTTTTTATATTTAATCTGGTTTGTTTAACACCTCTCCCCTGTTGTTTTCTCATTCTTATGCATATATTCAACTCTGCAGTTCAGTCAGTCTGAAAGCAAAAAGCACTGGAAATATCATATTTCAGATATTTCACATAATTTTGAACATTTTCAGGTTGAGCCACCACCAGAACACAGAACATATTTTTGACAAAACAAAGTTTGGCAGACTAGTTGCACTTGGTTCATAGTTTGTTTTTTAATTCCTGTTGTGCTCATTTCTGAAAGTTTACAGCTTCCTGAAATGAACACTGTCCCTCCATTTCTGGGAAGGAGAGCAGGATAGCTCGAGATAAAATTGTGTCACAGATTTCTCAGTCTGGCGTTTCTCTCAAAATAAAATGAAGAGCCCTTCTTAGACTCAAGGAGAGATACAGCGTGCACACTAATTAATAGAAGCTGCTTGTTTTCTCATTTTGCACATGCAAAGCCAAGAAGACTCTTAGCTCCAAACAGTGAGAAAGATCTGGAAGAACTGGCATTTCCTTGGACAAGCCTGTGGCCAGAAAGAGGTGACAGGAATGTTTTGTAGAAAAGAAAAAGAAAAAACAAGGCAACCCATTTCATTTTAAAAGGCTTCTTCCCAACATTATTCTGCCTGAAAAGCTAGAAGGTCTTTGTGATACTAGCTGGAACTGCTGTGAGGTAATTATATGTAGTTACATAAAGCAGCCTAATGCTAGCCCAGCAAATTGTCTAAAAGAAGGGAACGTATTCCTTGTTAAATGTTTTGTCATGATGACCATGCCCTTTATTTATCTCTAACACAACATGCTTATTCTGCCCCATCTACTGTTTTCACCCTGCAAATTTATGAGGCTCTATTAATCTTCTGCCCTGCTGACTCTCTCTGTTGCAAAGTGTCAGCAGACTTTTGTACCTTGCTAATGTACAAAGTGCTTCTTATGAGTAATATCAGCATTTTGCCTTTTAATTGCACATATAATTTTTAGGTCTTACAGCTAATAAGGGAATTGAGACCACAGTTCATCATTGTCTCGAATGGTACTCCAGGGGTGTAGGGACTGTAGAAGCTCAGAGAAGAATATACTTGTCCTCGTTCCAAGCAATAGTTTCTCTCATTATAGCAGCCCCATTCACACCAGTACAGTTACAGGTCTGTCAGCATTTCCATTATAAACCCAGCTTTTTGGGGTTTCAAAACTGTTCTAAAAATTTATAAAATGTAGCATACGTTGTTTTGGGTTAGCTTTTTTTTTTTCATTATTATTATGCATTATTGTTTCTGTATTATTATTATTATTATTATTATTATTATTATTATTACAAATTTCTATATAAGTTAATTTTACTATTTTAAAGACCTCATTACTTGCAGGGGAGCAAATGTTGCTTTGCGGTCCAGCTGAAAACTGGTATTCCTCATTTTTTAAATAGGTCATGAGTTTGTTCATTGCTTGTTCCATCTTTTCCATTCAAAACCAAGTTAAAAAAGTGATAGCATGGTGCTAACTTGGAACAATGCACAGTAATTTTATATTAACAGCCTTTAACAAGGGGTTTTCCCCTCATCTTGAAATTCACATCACTGAGGTGTTTTCCTATTGTTCAACCAGTTGGAAGGAAAAATATAAGTTTGCCTTCCTGTTGTCTATCGTAGTCAATTAGAGAGAAGATCTCATGTATCATATGCTGGAGGGTTTGAAGAACATGTGCCAAATTGTGCAATGAAATGCTTCTCTCATAAGTATGCAAAGCAATAAAAAGTAAACAGATTGACTACTGGAATATCATGCCACGGGAGCTGCTTGTAAGCAAATGACAGGCTGTTCTTAACTATTAACTATTGGGCATTACTATTACTATTGTCTATATTAGAATCAGAGATCTGGTATATTTTTCAGATCCTGCTAGGAATGGTGCAAATCAAGGAACCACTTTGAGTTCCTGGTCATAATGCAGGGAGTGTGGGGGCTAAAAAGCGACTGTCACTATATGACCTCTGAAGACACTTTTCTATCAGAAAATGAGATGTTTCTGTATGGCCTCAGAAGGTTCATGCCATGCAGAGCAGTTGCTTATTTTCATTTCCCCTGTTACTGGACATCCGTGATGTCTGGGTGATACACCATTTCAGAACGTCTCATGTCTTCCCTCTGGATTCCTCACTCTTGCCCCACAGTTTGCCAACATCTGCATCACATTGGCTATTCATCTGAAGGTTTTTAACATTTGGTTGTTGTATCATCTCCAGTTCCAGTGTTGTTGTTATAAAGTGATGTATTATTCATGCAATCCAGGGCTCAGTTTTCAAACTTGTGGACTTCATACAATATTACCATCATAAATATTGATTTCAAGGCACCCACAAGCATTTTTAGTCCTTCACTGAAAACACAAAAAAAGAGACATCTGTACTCTGTGGAGCATAAAATCAAAGGCTGTATACACATCGCACAATGGGATGCCAATCCAGAGATCCCAGATAGATGTCCAGGTACACAGTGGGCACTTGTGCAGATATGTGCCAGGGCCCACAAGCTGTGTAGCTGCATCTCCACACATGTGGGGGCTTAGGCTAAGCAACTGTGACTCTCTTAATGAGTTTGGACCCTTCACTGCATTGATACATCTACTCTCCTTCCTCTTCTGGGGTCAGCTTACTGAATAGTGGTGGCACGCTGACAGATGGCTTGGATTGACAAGTCAGATCATAATAATACCAAAAAAGGAGAGGAACGAAGGCCATGGTTTACATAATCCTGGCACTAATTTTGAACATTCAAGTGTTATTGTTCTGTTATGAAAGCCATTCTTTTTTGCTTATTTGTGGGACAAAGATTATGAGATGAACAGTAAAACCTGCATTCACTGGATGCAAGTTGAGAAAGGCAAGGAGAGTTCAAACAGGCTCCGTGTGAGCGTTCACAAACTTCCTCATTAACTGGATCCTGACTCCAGCTTCCTGGCTCCTTGTCTGCTTTGGTGGAAAGATTACCCCAGTTTCAACTGAACAGAGCCTTATTGTTCCCACTGTTACCATACTTCTGAGAAAAAGATTCCAACTATACTCTTTCTAGCCAAGTTTCTCACCTGAGTTAAGAATGATGTTGCTACTATTTATCAATGACACCAGTAGTATCCAGAAAACCACTGCAAAACAGTCTTAAGGGAAGTATTTGTGTGTGTATATACATATATAGATCTATAAAAATAGGCGTGTGTGCCTATATGTAGTGTATATGTATTTATAAAAAGGAATAAGAATAAATACCTTTTAAAAGATCCATGTATTAGAGATAAGCAACATTCACTATACAGGCTGTCAGTCCATTTCAGCATTACAGTAAACGCACAACCCTTTCTCCAGTATTCACAACATCTCCTGAACTGCACGACAGAATTACAGGCCTTACACTTTCCATTATCCCCTATCTATGTTACTTAATTTAAAACAGTACTGTAACAATTCCTACTAACATAGCTACTACTGATAGCAGGAATAAACCTAGAAGCTTGCATGTGGTAGATTTCAGTAAAAAATAGAGGACCATAGAGGCTTCTATAAAGGTTTTTAGGCAAAAAGTAGCTGTGATAAAGATGTAACTAATTGTTCACAGTATAAAATGCTGATGAAATACAGATATTTCCATTAGCTTTTCTAAAAAGGTTACCCAAATGTTCAGTACTACATTTTCTTTCATTTAAATTGCCTTTATCATCTCCCTTCTTATTATTTTATTGTTAAACATTTTGAAATATTTGTTTTTTACCTGTCACAAAAATGCCTTTCCTCCAGTTTTCCTTTGTAGGTGCCACTACTGTGTCTCCCCTCAACGAAGGGTGATATTCCAAAGGAAAATATTAACCTTAACTTACCTCTCTGGTTAAAAATAAAATTACTTCTAAACTTCTGAGGCTTATATTCTGTCAGTTCTTGAAATGTTTATAAAAAAAAAAATTATTTCCTACACTGACTGCATGAACTTGACTTCTATATTTCTTTTTCTGGCTTCTCTTTTTAAACTGGAAGTAAGTACTGCACATAGTAGATTATCAAGTGCACTTAAAACAAAGCTAGACTACATTAATTAGTGTTGTATGTGCACTTGAAGTGGGTAATATAGTTCATCCTCTGGCACTCAGCTCATTAATTTCAAAATGTATGTTACTAAACCTCTTATCTTGGTTTTACCTAATTAAATTATTAAGATGAAACTTAATAAAATCAGAGGTTTTTAAATGTCATTCAAGGCACAGCTACCATTAAGAGATCAAATATTCATAGTTTTAGAAGACGACCCAGCAAGACCACTTTTTGTGTATGATCAATTTTGTGCTGATTTTTTTCCAAACTGAACTGTCTGTATTTCAGTAATGTTATGATTTGCAAAGATAGACAGGAAAGTAGTACATACCGCTCTGAACAGATAGGTTAATTAAGGTTCAGTCTGGTATTGATATGTACATATTATAAACATTTAAATAGTATAGGTTAACAATGGCCTTGGAGCTAAAATGGTGCTGCAGGCTGTTATTGTCCCCTAAATACTGCGGTGTCACTGGGCCGGCTGAAGTTACGGTCAGAGTGATCTGGATGGCTAAACACAAGCACTTGCTGTCTTTCAGACACTCTGATGTATCCAACATGTTTGGTGGAAGACGTGACATAGGCACTGCTTATGCGCTTCTGTGGTAGCAGCTGGAGACAAGGCCAGATAGCCAAGAGCATTTAAAATGGCAATAAACATCTGTACTGAGGCACCAGAATTATCTCCAGACCATCCAGATACTGTGTGCTGTAAAGACTTCAATACTTCTGTCTGAAATATGGAATTAATCTGTTCTAGAAAGAGAAATATGGAATCACAGAGTAAGCAGGATTCACTACCTTGCAGCTGGTCAAAATAACAAGTACCAGTCACAGAATCACAGACCCATTCAGGTTGAAAAGGACCTCAGGAGGTTTTTATTCCAACCTCCTGCTCAAAGCAGGAGCAGCTCTGAGGTTAGACCAGGTTGCTCAGGGCTGTGTCCAGTCATACCTTAAAAACCTCCAAGGACAAAGACTGCACAGCCTCTCTGGGAAACCTGCTCCACTGCCTGACACTCCTCATGCAAAACAAGTTTTTTCTTATATGAAGTCTGAGCAGCTCTTTTTTTCAACTTACGGCCATTGCATTTTGTTCTCTCCTTCATCATGCAACACCATGAAGAGTTTTGCTCTGTCTTCTTGATGGCATCCTTGTAGGTTTTGGAAGTCAACACACAATATTTAGTTGCTGGATCTGTCAGAGTTTTAGCTCCCTTACCTGACCCACCTGGCACTGGAAAGCTTCTTCACAAGATTCAACCAGGGCTACAGTCTGTGCTTCTGACTAAACACAGAAGAGCTATGAGAGCTCAAAAGGTAGCTGCCATGGATGCACAGTAGAAAGTGGCTGAGTGTAACACCCAATGTGCAATGGTAGAAAGGTAAGGAAAGATCAGTCCAGGGGCCACATTATTGTTATTTCAGCACGTATCCAGTCAGAAAGTATGGGTACTCCAAATGTGACATATTCTAACACAGCTGGTTATGCATATCTGGACTGGAGAAACCTTCCCACAGAAGACAGAGGCAGTCACAGCTTGTGTTACCTATATCACAATTATTACTATTCATTGACAATATTGACAGCTACAGTCTGCTTAATCTGATTCTCTGACTGGTCTGTAGAGTTAAGTTAGGTATCCATGACAAGTGGCCTCACCTACAGAGGCTATTTAGAAATAACTGTAAGTCATGTTATGTGGGTACATTCCAGTTTGTTAGCACAAATATTTCAGAGTAAAAAGTCTCTATAGAAAGTAGGTTTGAGGTAACTGTACAAGAGAAGTAGCAACAAGGAACACATGCACATCACAAGAGTGGGATGTAGCTTCACTGGCTAGTCATATTTTGATCTTGAAAATGAGGCATAATATGCCCTGTTTACTGATGGGTCCTGTCACATTGTAGGAAAGCATCGGAGGTGGAAGGCTGCTGTATGGAGTCCTATATGACAAGTCGCAGAAACTGCTGAAGGTGAAGGTGAATCGAGTCAGTTTGCAGAGGTGAAAGCCATCCAGCCGGCTTTAGACACTTCTGAACGAGAAAGGTGGCCAGCGGTCTATCTCTATACTGACTCATGGATGGTGGCAAATGCTCTGTGGGGGTGATTGCAGCAATGGAAGCAGAGTAACTGGCAGCGCAGCGGTAAACCAATACGGGCTGCCGTACTGTGGCAAGATATTGCTGCCCAGCTAGAGCACCTGGTTGTGAAAGCATGTCATGTAGATGCTCATGTACCCAAGAGTCGGGCCTCTGAAGAACATCAAAACAACCAACAGGTGGATCAGGCTGCTCAGATTGAAGTGGCTCAGGTGGATCTGGATTGCCAACATAAGGGTGAATTATTTATAGCTCAGTGGGCCCATGACACCTCAGGCCATCAGGGAAGAGATGCAACGTATAGATGGGCTCATGACTGAGGGGTGGACTCGACCATGGACACTATCGCACAGGTTATCCATGAATGTGAAACATGTGCTGCAATCAAGCAAGCTCAGCAGTTAAAGCCTCTGTGGTATGGAGGATGATGGCTGAAATATAAATATGTGGAGGCCTGGCAGACTGACTATATCAAACTCCCACACACTTGCCAAGGAAAGAGCCATGTGCTTACAACAGTGAAAGCAACCACCAGATGGCTGGAAACATATCCCATGCCCCATGCCACTGCCCAGAACACTATCCTGGGCCTTGAAAAGCAAGCCTTATAGCAACACAGCACCCCAGAAAGAATTGAGTCAGACAACAGGACTCATTTCCGAAACAACCTCATAGACACCTGGGCCAAAGAGCATGGCATTGAGTGGGTGTATCACATACCCCAGCATGCACCAGCCTCTGGGAAAATGGAACAATACAATGGACTGTTAAAGACTACACTGAGAGCAATGGGGGGTGGAACCTTCAAACATTGGGATACACATTTAGCAAAAGCCACCTGGTTAGTCAACACCAGAGGATCTGCCAGTCGGGGTGGCCCTGCCCAGTCAGAACTTTTACATACTGTAGAAGGGGATAAAGTCCCTGTAGTGCACATAAAATATATGTTAGGGAAGACAATCTGGCTTAGTCCTGACTCAGGCAAAGGCAAACCCATTCATGGGATTGCTTTTGCTCAAGGGCCTGGGTACACTTGGTGGGTGATGCAGGAAGAGGGGGAAGTCCGATGTGTGCCTCAAGGGGATTTGATTTTAGGCAAGAATAGCCAATGAATGAAATTGTATGATGTTAATTGCTATATAACCCTGCCACTGTATGTCATCACTACTATAGTTGTTATATGCCATATCAATGGTATCAGAGTAATAATCACTTAGATTAATGAAGTATGAATTTTGATAAACCTGAGCGAAGCGCAGTAGTGATGGAACCAGAACTGACTTTAGCATGCAACAATCCGACACTACACACCATCCTCCTGCTGTGCCCAATGTCACCTGCCTGCCGCACCACACCAAAGCTCAATCCTGCTCTGCAACTGAGAGATTTCACACCATCACACCAGCCCAGAAAGACTGTTACGACAGATGGAGCCCAAAGTCATGGTCTGAATAAACTCAACAGACTTTTTATTGGGATGATCCATGGACTAAGGAAATGACATCTATGTGTGTGTTTATATATTTATGTGTATATATATGTCTCAAAAGACAGGAAAGGTGATGGTGACTAACTGGGATGTATTAGAAAGTGTGGGACTTGGGCATGACATAAATGGTGTAGAATAAGGGGTGGATACTCTCCTGGTTTCAGCTGGGATAGAGTCAGTTTTCTTCCTAGTAGCTGGTATAGGGTTGTGTTTTGAATTTACTATGAGAACAATGTTGATAACACACTGATGTTTTTAGTTGTTGCTAAGTAGCACTTGTCCCAAGTTAAGGATTTTTCAGTTTCCCATGCTCTGCCAGCAAGCACGTATACAAGAAGCTGGGAGGGAGCATGGCCAGGACAGCTGACCCAAACTAGCCAAAGGGATATTCCATACCACAGAACATCATGCTCAGTATATAAACTGGGGGAGTTGGCCAGGAGGGGCAGATCGCTGCTCAGGCATCGCACAGTGGGTGGTGAGTGATTGCATTGTGCATCACTTGTTTTTTCTTGGGTTTTATTTCTCTCTCTTTTTGTTATATTCCTTTTCATTATTATTATTATTATTATTATTATATTTTATTATTAAACTGTTCTTATCTCAACCCACAAGTTCTACTTTTTTTCCCATTCTCCTCCCCATCCCACCGGGAGTGGGGAGGAGTGAGCGAGTGGCTGTGTGGTGCTTAGTTTCTGGCTGGGGTTAAACCATGACAATTCTGTACACAGACAGTTCACAGTATAGGAGTTGTGCCACAACTAGCTAATGTTCTGCAGATACTGTGTACTGAGAAGTTGGGGAATGGTTATTCTTAGGGTTGCAAAGCCAAGCACTCCAAAAGCCAGGAAGTGTTGGCGTTTGATATGGGCAACAAAATGACTGTTATTAATCCAAAGCAATCCTCCTCATGCAGGCTTAACTATAGGGTGATGGTGTATGCATGATTGCTAGGGTTTCACAGATGGTTTCTGACAAAAGAGGAATAGGATGGCGATAGCACTGTCTGTACTCAAAAGGATTATCTCAGACCGACATATTTTCCTTATACTGAGAAGCTTCTTCCTTCTGCTCCATCCCTTGCAAAAATTTCAGCCCACAGGCTTACCTCCTTTCCATCTCCAGTACCTAAACTTTCCATGCCCATACTCAGCCTCCAATTTTCAGACTTGCCATCCCTGTTGTCCTTGATGGAACTTGCACAGATGGATGCTGCTACTCAGCACTTCCCATCTGAAATTGAGTCTCCTCTTTCCACTCCTCCTATTAGACCAGTGAGGTAGCTTGAACCTTCTGTGACTTCAGTTCATATCTACACTGAAGCAGACTGAAGTGTTTGCAGTCTTCACCATGCTCAGCAGTGAATATGTTGCCTGTCACAGACTGAGGCATATGTCCACTTATGTTCCAAGCTGAACACAAAGCTAAGTGTCAAAAGGTTTGTCAAGCCAAGGCCCAAGGCACGGGCATGGATACGTGCAATGAGCTTTGTAAATTTGATGGTAAAAGTCTTAATGCATGATGGACTGGCATCTCTAATGGAGCCTGGATGGATGCTGTATTAATGCCTGTGGAATACGTGTGCAGCGTCTCTGTAACTTTGATTTGGGTTAAGAGACAATTCTTTCCGCTTTCCCTTGGCCCCTCAAAATCTCCTTCAGTATGTTGCCTTCACAAAAACAGTTGAATTTCATTTTGACTGGTGCAGGCATCAGCCACCTATATATGGCTGCAAATATTGCATGGTACATGGAAGAGCTGGTGTGCAGTGAGCAAGCTGAGGGACATGGCATCTGGGGAGGTGCATGTGGATACAGCAGGTTCCAGCAATGAGAAACCTCCTGCCACAAAGTCAAGAGCCAAGAGGTTAGGTGCTTGGCAGCCTCTTCCCTACTTAAGAAGCAGCATTATTGAGTTCTCACTAAATCTCTTTCCACACAGTTATCCTCAAATTAAAAGAAAAAAAAAAAGCAATCCATCACTCTGCCTTGAAAGCTGCCAGTCTCCAGATTGGCAAATGCAGTAGATCCAGTGTTTTCTCTTTGTTGTTGATGTCATTATGATTGTGGCTGCAAGTCCGGTTCAGGATAAATAATGTCTTGTACAGAAGAAACAGCAAAACGTTTTCTATTTTGGAATGAGCAACCAGAAGACAGACAGGACTGAAAGATGATAAGGAGAAAACTTGAAGGACATAACTATAGATGAAGATCCCATTTTAGCAAGATAAGTCAGCACATTCATCATACTGGGCAGGGCATTGCCTCTGCTGAAGTACACGGGATTGGCCACATATTAAACTATTCTGTTCGTTCAGGATTGGAACAAAGGTATTAATTCAGTCCAACTGAAAGTGTCTTGTCTATCTGCCAGATCTGTCCATGCACATCCACAAATAAGTATGGCTGCTCTCACAGGAATGACAGATATCATTTAGCAACAAAAATATTAAAAGGCATTGTCTGAATTTAAAAAAAAAAAAAAGAAAGAAAAATTTCTTTTGAGGCAGTCAAGATGTCTGTCCTGCTTTGTCTACTTTTGTCTTCTGAGGATGCTTAGGTAAACACCCACAATCTTTATAAGGACAGACCAGCTCAGTGAGTAAGGTTGGTATGCTATAAAAGACTCATTGTCTGTATTCATTTTAGATTGTACCTACAGAGGATTTATAGAAACAATACCTAGGTGGCACTGAGGAGGCTATCAGTGCTATTTACAGACAATTTAAAGGAATAAACCTGCAGTTACGCCTGTGTTTGCTTTCCCTTGTGGTCTCCCTGCAACGCTTTCTAATCCTATTGTGACTTGATTGTTTCACAGCAAAGTGCTCCACAGAGGCCAGTAATTGGCACACAGGTTCAAATTAGATTGCTGTGTGTTTAGGAAAGCAGGGGTCATTTCCCATCAGCACCACTCATTAAGAAGCAGAGTGCTAAGTTTTCTATTACAGAAAATACTTGTATGTAAGTGTGTGTGTGCTTGGGAGAGGGATTTTATGTATAACCCAGAGCAGAATAAGTCTGTGATCAACAATAGGCAAAACAACTTTGGTAAAGGAATATATTAACTATATAATTGATAACAGTTTTCTTAATTCTGCATCTGTCTGGCCATTGTGCACAAATTCCTTTTCACCTTGTAAATATGAAGTCAAACATGTGGGTGAATTCAGAAGCTGGCTTGGAGGCAGTTGAAGAGTTGGTCTTGTGTGCCCCTGGCTCTTGTGAATTTTAATCAGGCTCTCAGCATTAATTGCACATCAGCCAAGTCTCAGGTCTGGTATACTCCACGCCCCAGTCAGCTCCTGCGCATTTGCTGTGGGGAGGAAAGAGAAGCCGGGGTTCAGAAATGAGGCAGTTGGGCCCCAAATTAACTGAAGAAAGAGAGATAACATCAGTATGCACCAGAAAGGAGAGTGAACGCCAGGTAGGATTAAGAAAAAAAAAAAGGAAAAAAAAATCTGTCGAGAGGAGCAAACGCCCTAAGCCACAAGCTTAATTGTTTCTGGCAACAAACAACTAATCATTTGATAATGTTTAAACAGAGGAGAGGTATTTGGGTAATTCTTACCTCACCTGAGATACCCTGGGCACCTGAGTCTCTAGGTGTCCTTTTCTCTAGGATGACTAAGGGAGGTATCCATCTATGTCCTGCCTGTAGGTCCTTCAGAACCAGAAAGCAGGCACTGCAGCACTCACACCTCTGGGGAAATCTCACTTGCTAGGCTTGCATCAACCATTTTTAACTCACACAGTATCATTACTGTGGTATAGCCCCATTTTGCATAATAGCCTAGTGGTTAGAGGTCTCCTGCCAGAAAGAGGACACCCGGGCTGTAGCTTGAGGCGGCTGCAATCCTACACGGCCCCAATGCAGAGACGTCCCATGGGCAGAGAGTGCTAGCGTATTTCTAGGGAGAGTATTTTCTGCTCCTTAATCAACCGTGGGGAGGGGGGAGGGAAGGTCACTGCGTGGAAATGGCATGAGGTTGGACGGAAAGCGAGCGGATGAGCGCACAGCGCTCTGGCTCGGTGGCAGCACATTCACCTGAGACTGAGCAGATCTGAAGTGTTGGTCCGTGCCCTCAGCAGTGGGTATGTATTTCACATGATGCCTTGGAATTAACCCCTGGAGGACTCCCCATCCCACCTGGTCACTTAATTTCACAAACCTGTTTCAAGTTTCAAATCCCACTTTACGGGAATGTCACACAGGAGACAGATGGGATCTGGCATGCGTGCCTCTCACTATGGCCTGCCCCATCTCTAGTGGATCTTTATCTAGTGGATCCACATCAGCATCTTCCTGAACTCTTCCTCCTTTCACTGGGTGCAAAGCTCATATGTTGAGGTCAGTCTTGCAAATTCTGCTCCTAGGGCACCATTCAGAAGGTGACCCTGTTCTTAAAACTACTTTGTTCTTTCCCTTATGTGGCTACTAATTAAAATGTTTCTTGCACTCTTCCCCAGGTCCTGAAGTATCCCCTGGCAGGGGCAGGACCTCACGCGAAAGGCCTGAAGGGGCCAACCCAGGGCCACATCCTGTAGCTTGTGAACACTACATTTCTGGACTCTAGTAGTGTCCAAAAATGCATGCCTGAGAAAGATTATAAGGACAAAGTGTAAGAACATACAGGGTCCTTTCCGTAGCCCTCTCCTGGTCTCCAACTGCTTCCAGCTATGGGACTTCCTGAAATCACCTGGGATTCCATCTCTCTAGTAAACATCAGTTTATTTCTTTTTCAAAGTACTTGTCCAATGTCCTTTGAACCTTTGCAAACTCCTTTCTTTCCAGGGGAAACTCTTACTCTGCTGAAAACAAAATACATTAGGATCTTTAAGTAAACCAACTCATGCTTCCTTTTGCCTCTCCTCTCACCAGTGAGGTGTATTTTTCACACATAAGAATGAAAAAAAATCTGCTGTGTATGTGAAATGCAGATAGCAATCTTCATTTTTACTTGCTCCCTCTGACGTGAGCCTTACAGGTACACTATAATGATGTAACCTGTCATGGAGAGCAATATCAAATCTAGGATGATGATATAAAACAAGCAAAAAATGATACCTATCATCTGTGGAGTTTTGCTGTGTAAATGGAGTGAGATTTCAGTCAGTGCTGGCATTTCTCTTCCTCCATCTCTAGTTGCTATCAGCTGGTGTTGTGCATTATAGCTTTTTATATGCATTATGTTTTATATCCAGCATGGCAAGTCACAGCTTTGTGGAGATCCCTTATCTTTAGACCAGGCCTGCATTCCTCCATCTTCTCATCATATGTCTGTTGAAATGTTGTAAAATCCACAGTCATCTCTGGATTGAAAATGTGCTAGCATGTAAAGTATTGAACAGGAATACAGTTGTTACTTCAATTCTGCTGAGATTTGCCTTCGTCTCCCTAGGATTTTACCACATATTCACTAACATGCTGAGAATACATCTTTTTTTCCCGGTATGGCAACAGAAATACTGCTGCTTTCTGAAATCTCATTCATTGTAGTTGGACTCTCACAACTATAAACGTGGAAAAAAAAACCTGCTTGCCTGCTTTTTTCCTAGAGAAGACAAACCGTGAGAAACCAGCATGATATATTCAGAAATATATACTTCCATGTAGTGTCACACCAGAATGAAAGGCACAGATGCACTTTCAAGAAACGGGGGGGTGGGGAGAAGAGAGAGAAGGAAGAAATGAACAAAATGGAAATTAGAAAAGTTATAGAAAAAAATTGGTTTTGTAAGCTTTTATTTTATGGCGCAGATCATCACAAGAACAGGAGAACTGCAGTATCAACCGGATCAAAGTCCCAATTAGCGCAGTATCTTGCCTCCAAAAATGGCCAGTAGTGGTTGTCTAAGAAGCATATAACCATGATACAACAGGATCAACAGCTGATAGAACTTCTCCAGAACAGTCTCTCAGTCATCAATGATTTCCCAAATGGAGGCCTATCTGATGGTCCTGGGTAGATTTTTCTTCTATTCTTTCATCCATTTTTTTTAAACCAGTAACATTCTTAGCATATACAACATTCTCTGACAAGTTCCACAGCTAATAAGCACCTCTTTTCTTTGTTTTGAACCTACTATTTGCTAGTCTTGTTGATGCTTCCTCATTCTTCTGTTAGAGTTGATAAACATATAAACATATTTGTCTTCTCCATAACACTATGATTTTATAACCTTTAGGTGATCTATTTTCTAGGCTGAAGCATTTCCAGTCTAAGTAATCATACCTGCTACTGGTACGAGTAGTACCAGTGAGCTGCGTCCCTTCCCCCCCAGTTCACCAATTTATAATTAATTTTGCTTTAATGTTTCATATAGATTATTAATAAAGGAAAACACTGGGGTTTTTTACCAAAACTGGTAGTGACTAAAGAAAGGTGATTTACTGACTATCTCCAACAGCATCCTACCCTTTGGGCTCCTAGTCCGTCAGACACCTTCTTTGGTGGGGCTGGAAATGGCCAGTTGGGGCAAGCACAGGCCCCTCATCTGCACACCAGCCCCATACCAGCACACGGCCAGGCATGTGGAGCCTTGGCCACCACCCAACAGAGCAACCACAACCACCACAATGATGCTAACAGTTGGGCCTGCACCCCAAACAGCAGAGTCTGGAATGGACCCCAAACTGCAGAGTCTGGAAGAGGATGCTTGGGATAAATATGTAAATGTGGTGTACGTGGGTGAGAAACTGAGGGAAGGCTGGTTTGTTCCTCCCTCCTGGGTTCACAGGTCACAGGTCCCTGTTGTTGAGGGGTCCCAGCAGCCATGTCGTTCCTCGTTTATGGACTGCTAAGATCACTGTCACTTTGGAAACATTGCGATGATCCGGTGAGATTTTGCTGCATGCCGGAGATAAATGATGTGATGTTTTTCCCAGTGAGCATCTGTATTCTGAGCTGCAATTTCACATTATTGCATCTGGCAAATAGAAACCTTCTGCTTCACTTATGTCCCATATCACAAACCTGATGGACTGACCCCTGACTGAGAGTTTAGGTCTTTCCAGATGGAGCAAAATTATCAACAAAGCACATACTGCAAAGACCTTTCAGGAAAGATGCTCTTTCATTGACTGAATAGTACCACAAGGTAGAACGGAACAGTAGAACGGAACAACTTCGTACATATGAACCTACCCGACCTATTTCTTTCCACACAATTCTGGCTAACCAGCTTTACTGAGACCACCACAATCGGAAAAACAGCCACTAGTTGCACAGGTCAGAGAATTTAACTTGAAGTACAAGCCCTGCTGAAGTCATTGTATTTCCTCGTATGCTTACACATACTTGTTATATTCAGAGTGAGAGTGAGACTATGATAAAACTCTTGTGATGTGTATTGCTCAGAAGTAACATAACTTTTCAATGGTTCAAAATATGGTCCAAGTTCTGTTGGTCCCCCTATTTTCTATCAAGTTTTTTTTCTCATATGCACTATTTCTAATTTATCTCCTCTCTTTTTAATTTATTTTAGAACTACTGTGAAACCAAAATAATTCGAAAATCCATTCAAAGAGTTAAATACAATAATTTCATCATTAGAAAGGACAATATGTAACTATCAGGCCAAACAGTCTAACTTATGTTAAATGACAGGTCAAAGAAAGTTCATTCCTAATAATGCAAATCACAAATCAGTGTCTGAGGAACAGCATATATGAAATGATGTCTGAAACATCAATAACAGGTTTTTTCCCTTATAATTATTATTAGCTTGGTAATAGTCGTTAGTGACCTATCTCCTTCTGCTGATTTAGTAAAGTGCACCTAATAACAAGCAGGGGTCAAACGTACAAACCAAATGACACTGCATTCCCTAGATACATAGTGCAGTTTTTAATGATGTAATAAATGCCTTGCAGTGTTTTTGTCTCACCCACCAAAATTAAGCCTATTAGAGTAAAATATGCCAGTTGAAAACATTATAAATCTTGCCTGGAATATAAAACAAAATCTCTATAAACAGTGCTAAAATGACTAACTACCTCTTGTGTTAGAGAGGCTGAATCTCTACAGTAGCTTTTATTTCAGTTCTTGGTTAAAAAGCAAACCTTCAGAAATGGTATATATTTATTACATAAATAGCGAGAAAAAGAGAAAGCAGTATCACATTACGGCCTCTTTTTTGCAAGGAATTAATTGTGACTTCAACAAAAATACCTTTTCTAAGAATCCATCATTTTCCATGAGAAGGAGAAAGTATTGTCCTATGATTTTAGACTTTATATGGATATTTTAGCTCAGAAGATAAGACTTTCTCTTAGACAGAGTTGGTTCACAGTTCAGGAAAAAAATAATGTTGCTTATATCTATCCCCGTATTAAGAGTATCCATAAAATCAGTATCCATAAAATCAGCTAGTCCCTTACCTAACTGTGCTGGAACCCACTCAAGCCATTGAGTTTAAAACTGCGGTATTATTATTCTTTGATGTCTATAGCTTAGCAGCACAAAGCTGGTCTCCAAGCACTTACTCTCTATAAAGAAACACAAATGTTTGGCCTTTGGGCTGTAAATATTGTGTCACCATTGATTTTTAACATATAAAGTGTATTTTCCTGAATGTCAAGTATTCTCAAAGTGTAGGGACTCCCACGAGCATGGAGTGTCAGGAATTAAAGACAGTTTAAAAGCAGGAGCTATAAGCAAGGAAAGAAGAAAGTAATAGCAAGAAATGAGAAAGAAGAAATGAAAGAATAACTAATATGAACTTAGTCAAGTGCTATATTATCATTTATCCCCCAGATGAAAATGTCACCTGGGAAGCATAATATCCTATCATCAATAAAGAGAAGACTGAACGTGATATTACCAATAAACTTTTTCTTACTACATAAGATAGTTTTCTTTAAGGATTTGTGTATCCCATGCACTAGAAGAGATTTTTTTCCCAGCTAAATAATAGGATTGATTTGGGGATCAGACACACCAGTGGTTCACAAACAGTGAAAGTGTCAGTAGCTGAATGGAAATGTGGCTCTGACAATTTGCTATTATTGCCTTATAGCACTTCAGCGTTTGTTATTCTGTGTTTTATCAGCTGCTTTGATGCTACTTCACCAAACTGATCTCCTTGAGAAGGTGGTTCAGAGCATGACCTGAACTTAGCTGAGGCGGATAGACTAGGAGCAAGTCATCCTATTCTCCTGGGACAGAGACAAGTTCTATATCATCTCCAGCAATGTCTGCCTCCTGCCACAGAGTACAGAGGGATGGCTAGAGGTGAACATAGCTGCCCCCCCTCAATTACCTGGGATGAATCCAGGCTGGGGTAGCACCTCACTCACACAGCTAGGAAAGATGAGAGGGATTCACCCTACTGGATGCAATGTCTTTTACAGTGTAGCCTCAAGCAGTGCAACTCTGCAATGTGCTTTACATAGGCTGGTGGTAAATCACCAGCCTATCCAATAATGTATCAGAGGAATACCCCTTCTAGGTGATTATTCAGAGCAGACCCACCTCCATAGCTTATTTCTATAGCCAATGCAGTCAAGGTTCCTGAGAGGGCAATGCAGAGTATCTCAGGTCAGGTTCCTCCTCTGATGCTTACACCTTTCCCTTGAACTTGTGTGAATACTTTCCTAAGCCAAACCTTTGAATAGCAAATTCAGTCCAGACTGGAGGAGAGACAGTGCCTTTCCTCTCTGGAAAATGTCTTCAAGCAGCTGTACTGTAAAAATTGTTGTGGCTAAAACCCTGTTTGCTTTTATCCTTCTCTATCCCACTTGCCACGATCAGGAATCGTTTGAAGGATATTACACATTAGATTCAGAGATTGCTTTGAACTAGTTTCTCATTTATTGTGTTTACTAGATGTTTCTTTCAGAACTTCAAAAGAACTCTGGCATCCATCTCAATTTTATCTGCCTAAGAACAGTCAGCTTGCCGTCAGACATTGTCTCAGACATTTACATAAATATTGACTATTTAATGCAAAGCATTCTTTAAATATACAGGCACATATGCCAGCTCCTCTTAAGAAGATTGAAGAACTCTGAGTTCTGAAACATTTAAGAAACATTAAAGGTATCTTTTTGATAAAGGCTACCTCTCAAGAGATGGTGAGAATTTCCAACTCCCAATGTGAAAGTATTTATCTCGTCCCACCAGCAGGCATTCAGGGCCTGCAAAACCTGCCCTAGACACCAAAGATACTCCATCTATTTAGTTTATCAAGGTGAAGTTATTTGACATGTAAACAAGTGCAAGCATAGGGAAAAGACTTCTGAGCAAGTTCTTTATATGTACCAGTTTCCCAGACCTAGAGGTAGGTATGTTCAGGAATATAAGCAGGATCTGATCTATTTAACTAACTAAAGTCCGGGAATTGCATGTATAGTACTCCAGTGATCATATATGAGATATCTAGCAAACTGATCCTCCTAAAAGAAACTGATCCTACATGATAGATCCTGCTTCAAAAAAGAATACTATCGATCTAAGTTAGATACCTAATTGAGGTGGTTTCAACTCTAAATAAAGTGATTACTTTTTAGGAACCATTTGGAGAGTCCTTCAGATTTTCTGAGAAATATCAGTCCTTTTTTTTTTTTTTTTAGTGTATAAGTAAGAATTTAATTTACGAAGGCTGCTTTATTGAACACCAAAACGTTTAAGGAAAAATTAGGTAGACAAGATCTCTTCCGAAGCATTTATTTTTATCAGTTGGATTAACTCCTGGATAACAGCTACAGATAACAGTTTCATTAGCCACTGGAAAAATGAACCGAGGACTGAATTCTTTGGCTAGAAGTGACTGTAAAAGGCATAACCTCAGCTATAAGGTGTGATGGAAGGATCCCAAGGTGAAATTCCATGTCTGGTGGTGATTAGTAGATGACACAAGATGCATCTTCATCTGGATGTAAAACATTTGTGAAGAGAAGTGAAGAAAGTGCTGATCTACCTGCTAAGATGTGTATCGTGTCAAGTCACACAGTATCAGCTCTTAGGTGCTGCCAGTTGATTTCAGAGTAAAATTTAAGCTGTATTTGAAGCACTCAGTAGGACTCATTTGCTTCTGAGATCCTCTTTCTACATGACTGACTCCAAAACAGAAACTAAATCCTCTCTGTTTTAAAAACAACTGCCTGTAGACACCATGATCTCCAAATGAACCTACTTCCCCTCGTGACCGGAGCTCCTGCTGCTGTGGGTGGGGAGCCTTCCTCTGGATTTTGCATGAGGGATGGCTGCTGCCTAAATGCTCATTCGTATTTGGGGCATATGGCTTCTGATCGGTACGGGTGGTTTTAAAATAGGTACTGTGGCTTAAACCAAGAGAAAACAAAGCCTATCAATTTGTCAAAAAGGAATTATTGTGACTTTCAGTTGTACTCCCCCCACAAGGGAGAACTATGTTTTTTAAATAAATGAAAACATTATGAGCAACACCCACATACTGCTTCTAAAAAAGCCTGAGATCTAGTAAAGAATGCAAAGGCTCCAGGTACTGCTACGCATTTCCAGAAACTTAGTTAACTTTGTATCTTCAGCGTAAATTTACCTTTCTCTCTCTGTCTCTTTCTCACACACTTTGAGAGATGATATCAATGTTTTATTGTACACTGGGAAATATGACAATAGTTCATGTAGTGCAGGAATAATTTTGAAAATCTAAAACACAGCTACTGATTGTCTCAAACTATTTAATCTTCAATTAGACATTGAACTTTAGAACTGGCAGAATATATAAGATTTTTCTATCCTTGAATAGGAGTTCATTTTTGTCTATGAATAATACATCTTGCTACAATAGTGCAGTCAGATACTGGTGTAATTAGATACATTTCTGAGGTGTGCCTATGGTTCATGCATCAAACACCGATCCTTCAGGCTGCCTTGTATAGGTCTATAGGCTTGGGACGCTAAAGAAATGAACACAGTCATGCTAACAGTGCCCTCACTCCAGTTACAGATGTAAGATGACAGTGACTGCTCGAAGGCATACTAATTACAAAGTATTTAGCAGTCAGTCTCCAGCACACACCTGCCAGAAGCAGAGATGGGGGAAATGTGATATCCCTGTTTCTTCTGTTACACAGACCCCAGCTGGAAGTTAAGTTCTTAAGAGGCCAATGACTGTACAAACCATATGTTATCACCGTTCAATCATGCCCATAGCTTCCCCTGTTTTAATGTATATTTGGCATTACTAGATAATGTGACATCTTCAGACTAATCAGATGGATATCTTAACCGGCGGGAATATTAAGGTAATACAGTGCTGCAGATAACATCCATTGCGTTGTTAGCTTCGCACTTGTATTTCTGCATAATGGCTCCATCTCCTAACCTGTTCTGACTATAAACTTTGCCAGGAGGCAGCCCATTTAATCTAGACACAGATTTTGTTATTTCAATTTATGCCTACTGTGGATCTTAACATTTTGGGTCCAAATAGCTCCTAGGAAAAAAAACCCAGCTCGCTCTGAGTGCAAATTTTGCTGTGTAGATCTACTTATAGCTGAAAGAAACAATATGTAGATTGGTTAGAAAAGTCTAAAAAAAAGATAAATTAGATCTGTCCAATTTTTTTGTTGTTTTTAATAACTAAAGACAGAATAATATCACCTTTAAAAATTATACCTGTTCTAAATTTTTATAAAGAACATAGAGAAAAGGACCAGAAGGGAACAAGGAAGAGCACACCCATTTACAGATGCTTTGCAATGTAATTAGGGAAAAAGGGAAATAAAACAAAGAGAATTTTTTTCAGCACAGCATTTCAATGCTGCTGTCCAGTTTCTCTGTCCAAAAGTTGTTTCAGGGAAGCCAGGCACTCTCAAACTGGGCAAAAATAGAAATTTTAAGTTTTTCTTCTGACACTGGTGAGGAAGAAATCAGCTTTATCAGAATCACGGAGATGCCTTGCCTTTCACATAATATTCTCTTACATCTGCTGAACCCAGCCTTTTCTACAACAGTATTTTCACCTGACTGCTTAGACCCCTGGCCACAGGACTAACACAGCTGCCCAGCATCACTCCATGGCAGAGTCAGGATTTGAACCCACAGACTACACGTTGGGGGCTTAGTCCTCTGGCTCACAGAAACTGCATTAATGTGAATCCATATGATTACAGAGCTGAAGGCGGGAAACACTTAGGAGCACTCTAGTACTTGAAGAGAAAGATTCAGAACCAGAGAAGCAGCAAGCCACATCAGTATGCTTTGGTGGGCTTAGGAAACCCTTTTTTTATATACACTGGGTGTAACCTTAGCGAGCAGGGGCATAGGGTACTAAGCAGGACAAAAAAAAAGTTCCCTAGTGCTTTGACTACATGTTTTCTATTTCAGTCTTAAGACCTCTGGGAAGGGGCTCTGTCATGTACATGCAAAACTTTCTGCTAGTAAATAAAAGATGTGATCAAATTGCTTTCAGCTGAAAATTTTGGGAGAATATTTCTGATGAACAAAGTAACTGTAAAAGATTTTGTGGTTTTGTTCTCATTCTCTCCTCATCCCTGCAATCTCATCATTCTACCTTGCTTTTCATTTTGTCAATGAAGAAGGGTGAGAAAGAGAAAATAAAATAAAAATACAAAATCTATTTTATGACCAAACACCTGAAGCTCTTGTATATAACTTCCATTTAACAAAAATGCCTATGTTCATTCTTGTTTCAGCTAGAAAAAGAAAAATAATTTCAAACATCATTCCTTTGTGAAACCCAGCTGCTTGCATTACAATGAAAGAGATTTGCAACTCTTTCAGTTCGGCTGTTCTGTTTACATGTCAGTTTTAACTGATTAAAGGGAATGAGAAAAGTGACCAAGCTTTTCTCTTCCTATTATTCTCCTCCCCCTCATCTTGCTCAAACAAAACACCCTTGATCACCAAATGTAAGTCATAACTCAGTGAAATCTCTTGCATGCTGGTTGTTTTTGAGAAAGGACTGAATAAAGGCTTCAGGTTTTCATCGATTATGTGACTTTATCTTATTGGCTAAAGTGTATTTTTCAGTAATTTAGATTTATGTGTCCTTCTGTGTAGTTGGTGGAGAACTCAGGACTTCTCTAACCCAGTGTCTCCCACCCTTCTGTCCTGCAGGTGCAGATAACCATGGCAAAAGAAGGGCTAAACCAGACAGGTGGAAAAAGAAAAGTTGAGAAAAGAACAGTCACATATCAGAAAGTTACTGCATTTTCCAAGGAAGAAGAACTCACAAAAAAACCCAAATTCTCACTTCAGAAATTGTCATTCTACTACAAAATCTGTGTGCTCATCCAAATCCCATCATTTAGACTAACATTTCCCTTTGCAGACCTCAGCTGTAGAAGTCAGAATTGCTGGCAAATGTCTTTATTCTCATTAGCAAAAGTATCTCCTTAACCCTTTTCTCACCAGAGTACTGCTTGCTGTGTTGTCAGACAAGACAAATACAGACCCAAGTACAGCTTGGGGGTACAGCTGCTCCCCTCTTCCTCTTTTGTGATCCCATGGGCTTTACTTGCCAGTGAGGGAAAGGCAAATTCTTCATCCTTTATGTCTGCATGGTGGACATTTTGCCTTTAACTGAGTCTGCCTAGGAACTTGCTAAGCTACGGATTTGCTGGAATACAGCATCGGGGGTAATTCCAGTGTATGACAGTTGCCAAAGTGGAGTTCAGCAATCTTCCCTTAAAGCAGGACTTGAGCTACCTAGAGAACTAGGCAATTTCTCATCCAAATGGTCTACTAAAGATCTGGACTTCTTAAATTACTTTCTTCTTTTCCAAGTGGTGCCCTTGCTTCGAAACTACTTTATAAATGGAGCAATAAGAGCAACAAGAAGTTGTATTAGATTACCACTAGATATTCTCTCTTCTCATATGGATTTAAGTCTGTTATTCTCAGTCTATTTAATTTAGGCCAAATTCTAATTAAACACTAGATTGCGCATTGCATTTCACTGCTTTGCATGAAGAATCTCGTTTGCTTGCACACTGTGGAATAAATATATAAACGCGTAATTACTCACTGACAATATTTTATATAAATCTGCACAGTTATAATGAAAAAAAACCACCACTAATGAAGTTTTATGAATGTGTTACACACAAAACACAACAGAATAGAGCAATGTAAGCAATGTCAATGTCTTCTCTCGCTGCTTAAGGATCAGTAAGATAGGAAAGATGAGAGTCACATGTATATTTATTACTGGCCTGTGTAGCCATCCGAGTGACTGCCCACAAGAAGCAATGGTTTCTGCATCCGAGCTCTTCTTGTGGCACAGCAAGGAAAAGTCACCCAAATGGCCTGAGGCACCTGAGCCACTGAGATCTGCTCTGTCGCTTTTGTCCTTAGCCAGTTCCCTGGATGTCTTTGGTATGACAGCCAGTTATCCAAATCTTATCGGTAATCTTAGTTAGCAGTAAAGCATAGAGTAAATTCTGTAGAATTGCTACAGTTTAAGTTAAGAATGCTCACAAAGAGGAACCATGGATTGAAAGTAGTTTGAATTTTTTTGACGTTATTAAAACAAAACACTCCTTTAATACTTTAAACAATATTAGGGATTTTTTTTCCTAAAACTGACATTTATTATGAATGTTTCTTGAGTATACACTGGTGTGGTTTATTTTTATAAAATAAAATATCAGTCTTTGCTTCACATTTATTATTAATGCAAGATACACGAATCTCTCTTAAAATTGTTGTATCAGGTGATATTTGCAGGTGCAATTGTTTTGTTTAACAGATGCTATTTCAAGAAAGGGAGAGAGATCATGTTTTCCTCACAGTCCACAGGTTGGTAGCTCAACAGGGAGCTGGACGCATACCTATATTCCATAATATGTGCTCATCTATAGACTCCATTCCACAGAGCCCTGCCTCCAGTGCCACAAAATTGCATTTACTCACATATTCCTATCTCCAGCTTCGTGCTTTTCTATATGCAAACAGCACATCATACACATCCCCATTATGGGAATGTCTGAGGGGAATAATCTTTACTTGCAATCAGAGGTCAGAAAACATGCTGGAGTGTGCTTTTGAAGACTGGATATATGCACTGCTGGTGCTGGTATAGCACATCTGGAAAGAAAGGGAGTCTGGTGGAGCTGGGGTGTTGTGCTGCCTACGGAACAGTGAAGTGCTGAGCTCTTTAGAAAATCTGTCTAGAGAAATGTAAGTTCTAAAACAGGAGACAATGCCCACTGAAAAAAAACACCCTCAAAATGATATGCACTTTGGAAATGTGACCCCAGCTACAGTGACATTTGGGAAGCAAGGCCAGTGAATTTGAACTGCCGCTGTCTTGCTGGAGGTGTTATAAAATGTATTTGGACACCTTTTTTTTCTTCTTTAGTTAACTGCATTTGGTTTGAGGGTTTTATTTCTGCAGGGTAGTGCCCTAGTTGCACTTGGCACAGGCATTTGAGCTGGAACCTCTTTAAGTAAAGCAGGAATGTGCTTGCTGGGAAGATCATCTGAAAGGCTCAGAAATCTCACCCTTACATTAGTACCTAGGAGTACTTACTCCTACGTATTAATGGGCAACAAAAAAGGCAGTTCCAGAGGATCATTCACATCTTAAGCTGCATGTCTCTCTGCACTTACCATACAGGTGATTACTCCTAACCCAGGTGCTCTACCGGAAAGTTCACAGGTAGTTGGGTTGAATCTGAATCAAACAACAGCTCTGCTGCTCTTCGGAAGATATACTGGAAGAGCTCTGTTTGAAGGAGAACATCTGAAGAAATCAATAGTTACTGGGTGATGTACAGAGAAAATAGAAGATATTTGTTTTCTTTTTATTGCCTGGTTATTCATAGGAGTTATAGTTGGTTTATGTTTTTAATTCTTTAAAGACTTTTTTTTTTTAATGGTGAACAGCTGTTAGTGTGGTTTGGCAGATATGTCTTGCTTTTTGGATCTAAAAAACAACTATTCTTTAAGTCTGATAAGGGCAAAGTTTTTATGCTTGTATTTTGATTATTGTTAGATCTCGGCATATATTGACACCATTAGATTTTCTCTATGTTTCAAAATACTAACAATGGGAGCTAACATTTAACACCTCTGTTAGAAAAACTAAAAAAATTCATACATCAGGAGTTGCTGCTTATCTCTTATTAGATTGTTCAGCAAACAAAAACCCATACAAAAGAAAAACAACAGAGCTGGCAGCATATGTTTAATGGATGTAGAGACTGATGTGAAAGCTGCTGTAAATACCCATTCATGAAATCCTCCTCTAAGGTCAGAGGCAATGCAGTCTCTCATGTCTTGAAAGAGAAGTTAAGTATCCCTCCTGATGATTCCGACATTGAACTGATGACAAGGATTCATAAGAAGAGGATATAAAACTCATTTAAATCAGTGGGTCCTTTGCCTGTATCCAAACAGCAAAGGATTGAGAGAGCAGGAAAAAAAGTATGTAATAAGACAGCGAGAATTGTTCAAGGAAAGTCAATGTTAGAAAATGCCGACCCTCTGCTATTAGCTGCTAATTTTAAAAGGGACTTTTAAACTGAAATATCACTGTGTGGAAGAGTTTGCTGAAAGCTACGTTCAAGCTGCAGTGGGTAGGCAGCTAATTTTCCATGTAATGTTATCTGAGGTGTGGAGGATCCTGACACGATAGAGAAACACAAAAGACAGCACATGGCTGCAGTATTAGTTTCAGTGAGTTCAGTACCGTCTACAGACAACACATTAAGTAATGAGTTCTAGCAGTCCAGTCAAACTGCTTGTGCCATTTCCCTACCTAAATATTTTATATATTGAAGTATCACTGGGACCCAAACAGTGAAATTATAACTAGAAAGCATGCGTGTCTGTTTAGTGCCTAACACTCTTCATTGGCTGGAGCTTGTAGTGTAGAAAGAGAAAAAGAGAGGACTAAGCTGAGTTAGTTATAAAACATATTCGTATCACAAGTTCTCTGATTTTTGCCAAAAAACTGAGTACATAGCAGAGCCGTGTGACATTTTGGGTGTGTGTAACAGCTTCTAAAGATTTCTCAACACTATTCCATGTGAAAAATGCAAGAAACACACTTTCTAGTTAAAATATCTAGGGATAAACTAATACACTCTCCACTTTAGGTCACATAGGGAAACTTATTATTTTAATATTTGTGCTATCGATACCATTAAGAGGTGCTTATAAATTACAATGGGCATCTGAAAAGACTGCCTCCTATCTCAGGACATTTTTAAGTCAGTAGACTCAAAGTACGAAGGAAAGAAAAGCAAGTAGAGAAAATGAACTCTATAATTGACAAATTATGTTAATCTAATGATAGAAGTTTCAAAAAGAAGATGGAACAAACAGGATGAAGATTTTACTTTTATATGTGTTCCAATCTTGTCTTTAATACTAAAGAATCTATGGAGCACAGTGTGCAACAGTATAGACAACTACATCACATACTAAGATAATCCATAGTAGATACAAGAGGAAAAATGACTTTTAAAACAGAAGACCACAAAGAATGCAGTAATGTTTGTTTACCTTTGTTTTCCTTTTTCAAAACATCTTAAAGATTCCTAAGGAATCAATCTAGCTTCTTGGGTCAGTCTGAGCAAAAAATAATTTAAGACTTCTGAAAATGTTAATATAGGTGCTAAAATTTGTTTTGTTAATTGCTGGAATAATCAATAACTCATTTTCATTCTAAACTAGGTCCTTCATGTGTCTTAAATAACCCAACGGAAGATCATTTACATCTCAATAACAACCCTTAACAATGTCATGTCATCAAAATCCAAACTAAATCTCAATAATGTAGGTTAGTGACCAGTAAAGGACTTATTACCTGGGTCAAGTCCTTGGGGGCTGTGGTGGGCCAACTGGTGAAAGTCTTGCTTGTGTGTGGCTTTTACTCCAAAATATGAGCATGGCATCCCATAGGAATGATCCCATTATTTGGTGCTGTCATTTTCTAAATGGTTATACATCACACCTATTTCAGGATCCTGTAGCAGATTCCTAATATGAAGGTCAACCAAGCATAACAAAACAAAACAACAACCAAAAAAAAAAAGCCAAAACAGACATCAGAGTAATATGCAGCAGAGAGCTTTAAAAATAAACAAATAAATATGGCTTTGAAAGCTCGCTTGGAGCTTCACCTTGCTTTCATTAAAATGTTTCTGTGTAAAATGGTAATTAGCAGAAATGGGAAGTAAAAGTATATTAGCCTTATGTACTAGCTAGGAACAGAGAAAGGCATAACTATTTTAAGATGCATTTTTAACAATGCTTTTGTGATACCAACACACTTGCTGATGATATTGAAATTTTTATGTTAATTAAACAACCCCTAACCACTCAGTACATCTCAGATATATACACTTTGTAATTACCTCCATTATTGAAATAGCTAGTTTGATTTATCCTTGCCACAGTAACATTCTAGCTTCTGTTATTTTTGTCTTTAGAAAAACATAGGTCCCAGCGAGGGAATATAAAACTATTACTGTAAATTAAATATTAAAGCTAACTTATTTTTGCATAAGAACACTGTCAAATAATGGTGATAACTGTTCCTAAGAAATGAACTTTTTTTTGCCTTTTTTGGAACACAAATTAAAATCTAATTTTCAGTTCTTTTGTAAATTTCATATAGTTAGCATGTATAATTTTACTGATGGCAGTAGCTTAACAGGGAGCTATTATAGTCTTAGCTTAGCGATTAAGATACACAACATTTGTTGAAGAGCTAGGCCTTTTAGTCTAGGATGGATTATCACTTGATCCTTCCTTAAGCATTTTTATACAGGAGTGCATTATCCTTGGAGCCACCCTGGGCTCCATGCCTCATTAACCTGGGTGTTAGATAAATCAAAGGCAGCCTCAGAGACAAAGATAAGCAAACTGCAGGCCAGCAAGACGATGATGTATGGATCCAGGAGGCTAATAGGAAAGTATTGACAGGAAAATGGTGTGCTTATCCTGCAATCACTGCATATTGCAATGAGAGCTCCCAAAAGCAGATGGGATACACTTCAGGGAATGCAGGAGTAGGAGATTGTTAGGCAGAAATGGATCCTCAGATCTTAAATTCTAACAAGAACTTTCTTTGCGGCTGCACTTCAAGCACAGCAGAGAGGTTAGTACCCAGGCAAAGGCAAACTCTAAAAAGTGAATTCATGGTAGGGGTAAACATTATTATTATTTTAAGATTGTAATATAACCACCAAAGCTGAATTTCGCATATGTCAAACATTAAAACAAACACACTTTGCAGAGACAATACACAGAACAACAATTCCATATGCTCAGAAAAAGCATTTAGCACTAAGAATACCCTATAAAGCCTTCTGCAGAAAACAATGTTTCAGCCGTTAATACGTTTCCAATGAGGAAGGCAGCGTGATCAACAAAAATCCATGCAAAACAGGGTATGTTCTGTGACTTCCCCTTGTGCTTGTTTTCCCTTCAGTTCCAACGGTAACATTTTCCAGAAGATCTAAGCCTTAACCACAAATCACCTCTTAGGTCCAGTAAGCGGTCCGCTTCCACTATTTGGAAACGATGAAAAGTTCTCCAAGATTTGTAAGGCCTGCTGCTGTTTTTCTGGGGTTTGTTTTCCACGACTCAGTTCAGTAGATCGATTTCAGGATTTATTTGTTTGTTTGTTTGCTTGTTTGTTTGTTTGTTTAAAGCACAGATATATTAAAATAGCTGAATTAAGGGAAAGACCCTCAGAAAATTTTGGATCAATCTCAGTATGATCATACGGCTCCTGGAAAATAAAGCTGGGTTTGTCATGATTCACTCTCCCCTTTATTTATTTCTGTTGACTGTGGTGTTTTGTAAGACCTTTTCTCTTAAACGTGCATAACTACTCTTTCAAAATAGTAAGTGTCCTCCTAAATCATTACCCCATCCTAAAATCATAATTTACCATGCTCTCTTTTTCTTTCTGTACTTTGAGTATCAGCCTACTAGTTTTAAATTATTCCTGTTGACTCCACTGGGATCAGGATCAAACCCCAAGCCTACAGACGGAACAGAGTTGGTCTTATTTTCCCCAGTGTTGTGACTTACTGGAGACAAGGGCCAGGATGAAGAGCACCCAGCAGCATTCTGATAACAATAAACAGCCTAAAATTTGAGTTAAGCTAAATTTGATACACAAAATCTGGGGCTATGTTACATAGCCTCGTCTGATGAGCCAGACTTTTCAACGGCCAACAACAGCTGGTGCTCAAAAAAATGAATGTGCAATGAAGGAAGGTGCTGTTTGCAGAGATCCTGTGTCTCTTACTGCAGAAGCGGGAAGGGACATACGCAGCAAGTGGATCAAGTGATGGTAGGAAGGGGTTCATGGTGTCACAGCTGGTACAGACGAGCAGCACCCCAGGGGGCTGGGTTCTCTCTCTACTTCTGCCACAGAGATGCCGACCATACCTCAGAATGTATTTTTGCTGCGATTCTCGCTTTTTCAGTAGGTACCTTGAATAGAAGCACAATCACTGCAGGTGAACTAGTGGGGAGATGGGCATCTCTGAGGGTAACTATCAATTCTTTGTTTCAGGTTGCTCACCTCAACGTGCCTGGGGCTTGATGCACTGAGGTGCTTAACAAAGGGAAATTTATAGGCCCATTAATTCAATATGATCTATATACAATATCACCGTAGCGTATGAATTCAGGTTTGCACTTGGCACTCCTACGTGGAACCTCAAGTTAATGGGAGCTTATATGCCTGTCCTTTGGTATGTTGCAACAGTTTCCCTTCTTCTATATTCATCCTTTGTGTTTCTGCCTTCCTACAGCCTATATCCAGCCCCTTTTCTAAAATCCCACCTGGCTCCACGGACAACTACCTCCTCCTCACTCATAGTCCAAGACCAACTGCTCCTTCCTCTTTTCATACAATCTTGGCATCACTAGGGAAAAGGATGAGAACACATGTGAGCAAGCTTCTCCATGTTTGCTCGGCTGGCACCATGGACAGACAGATAAAATGGAAAAGCTTTGTTAACAGGCTCAGGGAGCTCTGGGGAGGCAAAGCTTGTCTGTGTGCCCGCTATAGGTCCTCGTAGTGAGGAGGAGGACCTAGAGCTCCTATATGGGGGGGCTATAGACCTATAGAGAGCCCTTAGCACTGACCTCAAACATCAGTCTCCTTGCCCAGCAATTCTGTCATGCCCAGCAAATCTCTACTAAGCAAGTGAAAAGAAAGAAACCCGTGGATTTATAACTTGACTGAGTTTGGGGAGGTTAGAATAAGGATGGTGAAAAAGCATTATCTAGAGTTTCAGCAACATCGCTCTTTTCTGAGGTGCTAGACCTTTTAAATAAAAGGTTGTACAAATATCATTTCTAGCAAAATACTATCTTTTATGATCGAACCTAGTCCAAAAATGCTGAACAATCTTTGCTGATTATTTTTTTATAAAACAATTTTGTTTCAGGCAAAAACATAGCACATAAAATTACAGTCCAAATAGTCAAAGAGCAACAGAGTTAAAAACAACTGAGAAAAGAGTCTTAAAGGGGAAAATAGCACAGAACTTAACCTATATGTTCATGAAAGCTCCACCTCAAACTATTGTAAATACTCTGCTTTGAAAGAACTATGGAGCTTTTAAAATTTCTTTTTATTTGGCTATCCTGAAACGATGGTTAAAGGAAATATCTGAGTGCAGAATAGCTCTGAGCCACAACAGGAAAAAAGATATAAATAAACTATTTTGCAATTCTGAAATTTTAAGTAGTAACATTCAAGTACTATGGAATTTTTACTTTTTCGGGTTGTTCTTCCATCTGCTCTCTCATTCCCCCTTCTTTCCCACAGAATACATAACTGCTAGATCGGTGACGTGTACCAAGCCCTGACAGTTTGGGAGTTTCCTCCTCATATTCCAAAAATCCCTTTGCAATTTTCATCCAGAGGAATACCAGATGTGTTTTCTGCCATATAATGTAGCCACCTTCTTGTCTGTTGTATAGTGCCTTCTATTAAGTTCAGGCATTGCCAAATGGGACAAATCAAATCCTACAGAAATATAGTATTGCAGATATAGTTACGCTTATAGACACAGTAATAGCTATGACTATATATTAAAGGAGCTCGGTACACCACAGCTCTTATCGCTTTTCTCTGAGACTCTGGCTTCTGATCAGTTTTGGAAACTTGACCAACATCTATTGAGTTGATTAGTGAGAAGTTATGTTCTTTAGAAAATCTGGCCTCAATGTGGATTCTAGTTATACACTTTTGAAAAGATATTTCTTGAGCTTTGCATTACAAATCATTATTATTCCAAGAATTAACATGACAACAGAATGGAATTTCCTAAAATACAGTTAATGATGCTATTATGTTAGGCACTGTAATACTACAAAAGTCCTCCTCTGGAGGGACACGTAGACCATTTGTCTAAGATACATTTAGAAACTGAGCTGACCTTCAAATTTACCCGAGATGTTAAACAGAAACTCACTTTATCATGTATGCTCTAGAAAACCTCCAGTCAAGCCTTTACACTAGCGATAGCAATGCAAATCACACCACTTTCAAAGGAACATGCTTAATAAATTAAAACACAGTCTTATTTACCTACTTGCTCACTTCTCAGTCAGCATGAGCCAATTCCCTGACAGATTTACTAAAATACCACTTATTTTTTTGTTATCATCACTGACAGCAAAAGAACCGACAAGTGCATTTTGCTGCTCAGCTGGTAACAAGACAATTTTGCAAGGCTTCTCTCTATACATGTTATATATATATATATATATGTATGTATGCACGTATGTATGTATATTTCTGACAGTGATTCCCAGTGTGAACAGGGCATTCTGAACGTGTGTCCCCCCCCGAAAAATAAACCAAAATAAAATAACCTAAGCACGGCCAGAATGCTGTGCATTTTCCAACCGCCTCCCGGCTTTTGATTTGTTTGTGCCGCTTTATCTGGTCTCCTACATGATCCCAGGGAACAGCTTGATTAATGCCCACCCTAAGCAGTACAAGGAGCGGTCGCAGGCAGGCAGTTATTCAGAAGAGCTGTAGGGACTCGGCTCGCGCGCCGGTGGTCGCGGCGCCTTTAACGGCTCTCGGGGGGTCTGCCTGTTATCTGCCAGCCCCCGCGGCCGGCAGCTGGGCTTCCCGATGGCCTGATGGACTGGCTCGTGTACCTGGGGACGCAGGCAGGGTGCATCCATTACTCATTTGTGACAATAACCAATCGAGGAAGATGTAGAACTCAATTCCGGCAGAAAGACCTATAATGTCGGAGTCAGGAGGTTATCGCTGTGGGACCTGCACCTTGCTCCTTACCCCTCTTATCGAGAGCTTTACAGCCTCTGCTGGAGCAGCATCTTGTAAAGCTGAGGGCTGCAGATCTGCAGCCCAGATTAGCATGCATCTTCCTAAATGCTACAACTTAATTAAAAAGTAGATGTTAGTCAAGTTGTTACTGGCTGAGAAGACGCTTTTAGTAAACAGGAGGCAAAAGCTAAAGGATTCTGCCACAGAAGGAGGTGGCAAACAATTTCCTTAAATCATGTCTTTGTAAAAAAATGACGTGCTTCCCTCTATTCTTATTTCACGGTGAAACTTTATACAAGGGAACAGCGCAATCCCAAATCCAATCCATAATGCCTGTTAATATAGGTGAGAATCTGTGATTAAGGACAGCATAAAGACCTTAACACTTGAAAAATGACAAGGGACGTAGCTTTTGATAAAACACAGATGTTGTTTGATGGCTCTCTATTCATATTTAAATGTTCTGAGAAAGATTCTGTCTTTTAGAGAGAAATTAGTAAGAAAAACTCAGGAAAGATCATTAGGATATATGCAATGTAAGAAATGGAAAACTCACTTGATTTAGAGCCTTTTCTCTAAATATCTTTATCCTAGGAGGATCCAGGTAGACCTTTTAGGTACCTTAATTGTTTAAAACAACTCAAACTTCTGAAAGAGCAGATAGAAATAGTACTCATTTATCATTAATGCCTTAAATTATATTTAGGAAGCTCCTTTAATCAGTCATACAGACCACAGGTTCTGGCAGCATTTTAGCAAACTGTGCCTGAACTGGAAATGGAAAGAAATAGATTAAAAAATGGTTTTATAAAAGATAGAAAGTGCTGGCTTAACTGTGTAAAACTATTTAATTACCAAAGTACTGGTAGATGAAGTCACCATCTGCATTCACCAGAATACAGTATAAGAATTTAATTTTATTCCTACAGAAGAATATAATCCTATTCACTTAGGGATAAATCACTAAATCTAATAAAAACAGCATTCAAAAATAATTTGTAATCTATTGTACACCTTCTTAGAAAACTTATAGCACATTTTTAAACTGGGATAAATCAGGAGGTTCAATCACAGAATATTTAAGCATAAAACTGACAATCAATTTTATGCATCTATCTCCAGTTATATCTTTTTTTTTTTAGGAGAGTACTCAATGATATATGAATAGCATTTTAGCATAGCTCATTTAAGTATGATTTCCTCTGTATTTTTCCTGGGTTTATTAACATATTTTAACCTTTTTTTCAGCATTTCCAATGTGGACTTTAGCAATTATTAATTATTCAACAGCATCAAAAGCCCTCTAAAGGTAGGATATGAATAGAGACAGCAGTAAAGAACCTTTAACTTTGCAACCCCAGAATAAAATCAGCCAAAGCAAAATTATACTGCATCAGAAGAATAAAATCAGGAGAAGCAAGACTTAGAGAAATAGTCAGGGCAGAGGGAATAAGAGCATCCTTGAGATGGTGAGAGGCAAAGAGAAAGAGACAAATAAATTAGAAACTGGAAATGAGCACAGCCAAACAACAGCTCTGGGTATTGAAACCAGTATTTGCATGAACAGAGAGAAGCTTGCAAAAGAAAGAAAGGTGAGAGAGGGAGGTGATCGCATAGTTATTGAGTGAACACCGCTACAGCTGGGCTATTTTGCACAGGCTTGAAGAGCCAAGGCACCCTGATATTAAAACAGAAGAAAGAGAGGCAAGACCTGCTAGGTGGCTGACAACCAGAGTATTTTCTTCCTCTCTGAAAGGGCCATACCAACCACTTTAAAATACTGAGGGTTTGAAGAACCAGGAGACAGTTTCAGCAGGTTGTACTTAACTTAAAGAAGGAACATAGAGGAAGGCAACCAATCATCATCCCTGTTCTCAGCTGAGAAATCAAACCCCACTAGAGCATCAGGAATGAGCATAGCTGAAACAGCTACAGCTTGGCTGAGGATCTGGGGACTTACAGCTCTTCTATGTGCAACTGGAGAATATGAAAGAAGTGGCCAACCTCAGTCTTGTGAAAGAAGATTAAGGACACTTCTGCCTTAATCTCTCCTGTGAAATGTTTAGACCTTCAAAATTTCAGGAAATTTCAAGTTACTGGAAAAACAACAGAGCCTATATGCAACAAGGTCTATCTGGGAAATAACAGAGCCTATGTACCATAAAATTGTAAGTGTCATTGACTCAAACACTGGTACTGCACAAATGTTGTCATGTTTTGTGGCATAGCCATTGCATGGGCCCGCCACTGCAATGCCTGGACACAATTCAGGGAATGGCACCGGCAAAAGACTGCTCTCTTTACCTGGCATGGATCAGGCCACTATGTTTGGGGGGGACCTAACTGTGCCATGTCACTTGCTCAAAGGATCAGAGAATAGTCCCTGACCCAGTGAGCTTACTAGTATGGACGTAGACTCTAGATGCCTTGTCCCTAAAGCTGCTGTAGCCTAAAAGTTAGCATGTACAGACACTACAGGAGCAAAGATCATAGAATCATAGAATCGTTTAGGTTGGAAAAAACCTTCAAGATCATTGAGTCCAACTGTAAACCTAACACCACCAAGTCCAACACCACTAAACCATGTCCCTAAGTGCCACATCTACACATATTTTAAATACCTCCAGGGATGGTGACTCAACCACTTCCCTGGGCAGCCTGTTCCAATGCTTGACAACCCTTTCAGTGAAGAAATTTGTCCTAATACCCAATCTAAACCTCCCCTGGTGCAACTTGAGGCTATTTCCTTTCATCCTATCATTTGCTACTTGGGAGAAGGGACCGACCCCCACCTCGCTACAACCTCCTTTCAGGTAGCTGTAGAGAGCAATAACGTCTCCCCTCAGCCTCCTTTTCTCCAGGCTAAACAACCCCAGTTCCCTCAGGCGCTCCTCATAAGACTTGTGCTCTAGACCCTTCACCAGCTTCGTTGCCCTTCTCTGGATGCACTCCAGCACCTCAATGTCTTTCCTGTAGTGAGGGGCCCAAAACTGAATGATATGTTATGCTGAATATATATACATAGTTGTGAGCATGACACGTACAGTAAAACTACTTCTGATGAACTTTTCAGGCAGGATTCATCTGCCCTCAGTTTAGATGTCTACAAGTTGAATATTTAAGTCTGAGACAGTGATGTATGGTACTTCAGAGTCATCAGGGAAAGATGAATCCACTTCCAAAGGCGCACCCAGACAGCTCAGGTTTGCCACGTAGGATGAGGTTAACTGTTCTCTGAAGGTGTTGTTTCTCCTTATTGGCAAGCCATAAAGCCCAGAATGATGAGATCAGCCTTAGATATACCAATTTTAGATGGCTAAAGCCACACAAAATGAGTTCTACCTCTGTGACCATTTGGCTGTTTGGACACTGCAGCGGTAAGTGTGTGTATTGAAAAGCCTAAACAAAGCCCTAGTCTCCTTGTCTCGCACATTGACATCCCACTTCATTGTCCCTAATGGTGAGATTTGGTTCAACAGGTACAAACCAAGTTCCCTTTTCCCATCTCACTCTGCTTTGACTGCAGCAAATCCAAGAAATGCTTGTGAGATAGTGTCAGAACCAACACTGAAAGGAGAGACAGCAGAGTGGAAGAACAACCACTGCTCAGGGCGCAGGACCACCAGCTGACTGGTGTTCCCAGGGGTTTCTGAGAACAATATTCATGATGTGGTTAGAAGTTTATTTTAAAGAAGTGCCTTCATACATTTGGTGTTATCTAGACAGGAACATCTCAAAATATGATATAGCTTAATTCAACTGGGATGACAACACACTTTTCAGAATTAGGTTTCAACCCTCTAAACAAGGGATGAATGTGCAATAATGTCTTTAAAGTCATTTTTAGGTAGATTTCATTAAGTAAGCATACGAACCTCAATTTAGAGATGAGGCAAACAAGTTCAGACCCATGTGGTTAGATCCATTCAGCTTACCCTTGTTTTTTAACTGAATGCATCCTAAAAATTTTAAATCAGTACACAATAAATTCACATTGCTTTGTTTTCTACCCTATTTATGATCACCTCTTTACAGTCACTACCCATGACCAGAATACTCATGAATGTAAAAAGATCTACCCAGTTCAGCAGGCCAGTTCTAATGAGTGAAACATCAGTGAAAAGGAAAATGTCTGCACTGACACTGCTTGTTGTTGGCTCTCAAATTAAGCTGGTGACTATGTCTTTTCATCAACTATAGATGAAATCATGATCAGAAATGCTCTTTGTAACTCTCAAATAAAATGGCTCACTAGTCATGACTAATAAGTGATGAACTTACAAAAGTAGATCTGGATAGTGCCTTGCATGTACACCACAAGTGGACCACTTTTTGAAATAACTGGTCTATAACAGGAGCCTACTTAACTACAGACCAATGATAACATGTTTAACCATATCAGCTGTAATGATACCTGACCCTTCTATGATATTCTAGGTGTGGAGGGTTTGGGGTTTTTTCTTTTTAGGATTTTGAGGTGACTCACATTTTCTGACATTATTCCCTTCATTTGGAAGATCAGAAGAATTGAACTGCACCACAGCTGAAAAACATCTTCAAAACTTCAAGTGAAAGAAGCAAGATATGTCCTTAATTCTAAACTTGTAAGGAACTCACTAAGAACAAACTGCAAGCCTAATATTTTATGGTGCCTTTGGAAACAATGCATTTCCACCAAAAAAGAGTTATTACCTATCTATCTATACCATATAAGACATAGCTGCTGGAAAGCTGCTCGGCAGAAAAAGGACCCGGGGTCCTTGCGGACACCAGGTTGAACATGAGCCAGCAATGTGCCCTTGCTGCAAAGAAGGCAAATGGTATCCTCAGCTGCATTAGAAAAAGTATTACCAGCAGGTCTTTCCCCTTTATTCAGCACTGGTGGGACCATACCTGAAGCGCTATGTCCAGTTCTGGGCTCCTCAGTCAAGGAGAGACATGGACATACTGGAGAGGGTTCAACGGGGGGGCACAGGGATGATGAAGGGCCTGGAGCATCTCTCCTGTGAGGACAAGCTGAGAGAGTGGGACCGTTCAGTCTGGAGCAGAGAAGGCTCAGGGGGGATCTCATCAGTGTATATAAATATCTGAAGGGAGGGTGCAAAAAGAATGGAGCCAGGCTCTTTTCAGTGGTGCCCAGTGGTAGGACAAGAGGCAATGGGCACAAATGAAAACACAGGAGGTTCCCTCTGAACATCAGGAAACACTTTTTTACTCTAAGGGTGACTGAGCACTAGCACAGGTTGCCCACAGAGGTTGTGGAGTCCCCAGTCCTTGGAGATATTCATAAGCCATCTGGACATGGTCCTGGGCACCCGGTTTGAGCAGGGGTTGTTGGACCAGATGACCTCCAGAGGTCCATTCCGACCTCAACCATTATCTGATTCTGTGATTCCGTGATTTTCTACTAATAAGAGTTATCATATTTCCATGTATACCCAATACACATTTTGCCCAGACGTACTCACGCAATACATAGTATGCAGCTTGTATACAGTCATAGTTTCCATGACAGCAGGAAGCACTTAAACTAAGGCTATACACAAGCTTTGACCACATTACATTGACTTATACAAAAGAAGAGTTTGACAAATTCTAGGTAGGTTTGGAAAATCTGATGCTAAAATTTGAAGTTTCAAAAAAATCAGGTATATACTAAGGGAGCACAAGAGTTCCATTAAAGAATTACTTAGCTATATCTCTAGCCTGTCTGGATCCAAACCTCTCAGAGGTCACTGTCTTCCTGGAGAAAGAATAAACGTATATATAGCTGAATTTCAGTATCACTGTATTTGATGGAACACAGAACTTCAAAAACGTGTTTGAATCTGCACGAAGCATGAAAAGCCACTCACAGCACATACTTGCAAACAATGAGAAATTCTTCAACTTAATTCAGTAGAAACTAGTAAAAACATACAAAAGTTTTCAGACATCCATCACCTTTAAATGGAGTTATACCAACAAAATATTCAGTAGTACAGAAAATAAAATTCACCTTAATTTCCTCAGTACGAAGGGTTCCACTTAAAATCAAGAAGTCATAGTTTGGATGGACGGTGGAAGTTTGCTTGGAGTTAGACTCTGTTACCACCAAAGGAAAACTGAAGGCAAAGTCAAAAGAGTATATAAATAAGAAGAGCTATTTATTATGTCTCAGACAGCTGAAGAAATGCTCAGAAGTCTTAGTGCTTTTTTTGTGTCTCTCCTCTTCCATGATAGATTATGCTGTCTAGGTGGATTGACATCATATCTCAGATAAAAATATACCTGATTGAAACTCTGAACTTTAAATTTAAAAGTTTAAACTTACCTTAAACTAAACTAAACTAAACTTAAACTTAGCAGTTTAAAAAGAAAGTTTCAAACCATAAGAGAAGATTGAGCTTTGATTTTCCCAGGAATTTCCACTGAGAGAGAGGTGGGAAATTGTACAAGTTTTGACAGCTTATGTTTTGAAAAGCATAATTTAATATAGTTTATATTATTTAAGAATAATTGGAATAGCAAAATAAAATAGAAAAATGTTAAGAGAACACAATGCAATAGAAAATAACAGTAAAATATAAAATGCAACGTCTTTTGAAACAAATATTAAGTTTGGAAACAAACAAAAAATAAAGACTATATTTCAGGTAAAACCTAAATAGACCTTGCTGATTTTTTTTAAACGAAATAATTCCTAGTGTTTTTCAAAACAAGATGTCACTGGAACCAATATACTTCTACAGAACAGTTTGATGAATCCAGAATTTTTTCAGCAAGCTTATTCTCTCCTATAGTTCTTTCATGGCAGTCATACTGTTGATGTTTTGGTATCAGGATAATTTATAAGTTATTGACTGAGTTTTAGTAAGTAATTAAGCCAAAGTCCAAGACTTTTCTCAGGCAGAATTCCCACTGAAGCTAGCAGGAGCTCTGTTCAAATTGAGGCAAGAAGCCTGATCCAACGTACTGAAGTTTTAATGATTTAATGGACTTTGCAAAAGGGTCCTAATAAAACCTAACTAAAACAAATTGTTACTTGGTTTGTTGCTGTTAAATGTCATCATAATGCTTAAGAGGTAGAGAAGCTGCTCAGTTTGAAAGGAAGCACTTTTTAAAAAGAATAATGGTGAGGGAACTTAGCAAAATGCCAGCAAGCTAAATGACTACTATATTTGCAAAATAAATCTGTCCCCTGCAAATCTCCAGTCCTCCCTTTGTAGAACAGTGTATTACATGCACTTTAGCTGCATTTAAGTCTGCTCATACGGAAGCTCAAACAAACCTGCCCCAGCAAAATGTCATTCTGTATGGAGAAATAATTATATAATTAAATGTGTTTTTCCGGTATTTTCTTCTCAATATGTTTGCCTGCCAATGTTTCACCCTCCCTTTCCTTCCATTATATCACTTGTAACGGAGATGAAGCAGCCTTGGTTTCCAGTGAAATGGAAGGATAGCAGCAGGTCCACAGGAAGAATTCAGGTTGCTTGCCATAAACCATCTACCACATACAGCAAACCAGGATTTTTTCCAGGATTATTCAGAGCCAATGCAAGCCTACAACATACAGTGAAACATTTGTCTTGAACACCCTACGGTGATTTTAATGGAGGAACAGTCGTTCACAAGTACATGGAACTCCCCTCTCTTTTTTTTCCTTTTTTTTTTTTTTTTTATACATTCTTTTCTCAGTTTTGTTGCAAGATCTTTACTTTTAAAGAAAATTCCAGGTTATCCACTTTAAAAGTACCTCCATCACTGACAAGTAGAGTCTGTTTTATGGATCCTTTTGACATGATTTAGGCCTACAACATGTTCCTAGTGAAACCACACTCTGTGTATCTTGTATGACTTCAGTTTAAAAAGCACAACATCAAAATTCGCATACAGTTTGTCCAAAGTTTCAGAGACATCAGTGAAATGTAGACCTCATATTTTTACTGGTTTGATTTGTGGATTTGGGAACTCACATATTTTACTTTGTATAAAAATATTTTTAATTGTAAAAATCATAAATCAATGATAAATAATGATATTAAACATAATTTATTTTTAGTGTTAAATAATTTACCAGTAAAACGTAAAATAACAGACTTTCAAAACAAAACTTACATTTGTACAAGAAAACCTCTAGGCTCTTGAAGACTAAATACTTGTGTCTGATAGTTTTGATGCTACTCGGGCAAAACGAGAAAATATGGCTAAATATTGCTCTAATACTTCTGCCCACATAAATGTAAAATCCAACATGAAAAAGCCCAGCATTTTTCCATCAGCTAAATATTTATTTGAAGAAAAAACTGTGGAGCAGAGACTCGGTCACTCTTTCTTTTACAGTCCTGGAATATGTAAATTATTGAATCCACCTTCTAAAATACAATCACAAAGAAAACAGATTTTTGTCTAATGAAGAGCAAAACATTTGTTTTATATGATGTTGCTTTACTGGCTGACAGTTTTATTTAACAGATATACTCTTCAATCCTACACAAACTTAAGCCTATGTTAACTTTTAAGCAGAGAAATACATTCATTGAGATCAAAAGTACAACACAGGCTGGAACTCCTTCTGCTTTGAAGAGTAATAAAAGCTCTGGGTCTGGGGTTTTTTTCTTCCAAAAGTGTGTATCCCTTGTGTTTTTTACCTAAGACAATGCATGTGCCTGACTCTGCAGGCAATCTCCAAAACCACCAAGAAGCAGCGTGTGCCAGCTGTTTTGATGGACTACCCAGTACAAAACCACTGTGGGCCAAGGAACTACCCTTTTCTCCCCCTTACTCAGCTGCGTGTGTAGCAAGAGACAAGCAGAAGCTGAGCAAAAAAGACCAGGGCCTATCCACAACTTTACTTATCTGCTCCAAAAGGTACAACCAACTTCCTGGATGGTCTCCTACTACGTTTTTTTTTCATCTTGAGATGTGCAGAATGGAGTCCCCAAGCTATTTCAGGGAAGGAGACCTAAAGCCAGGACTAAAACCTCACGTCATGCTGTACCTAGAGCCTCAGATTTCCTTCCTGTGAGTTGGAGCAGTGCAAACATGCACAAATGCAGTTAAACAAATGTTTGCACCAATACAGGAAAGGGATTTTAGGCAGAAAAGAGAAATATAGATGCACACCATGTGCCAGCAGCCTCTGCAGAGACTTACTGTGGTGCAGGATTTAAAATTCTCTGCATACAAACAGTTAATCACCACAACCATTTAAAATGTCAATGGAAAAAGAAATGGTTTCCAAGAGCATATAACTGCCCAGATAGCTTTCATCAGCCCAGCCACATGAAAGACCCAGAGGCAACTGCAAAGCCACCATCAATACAAGTGCCTGTGGAGTCCTCTCTGGTGCCAGAGCCTGCTGCTTCGGCTATAAACAATATCTCCTATAGCGTTACATCTAGGATCTCTGGCTGCCAATCAAGCAGGAAGAGAAGGAGGAGGAAGAACTGTCTAATGCACTTGAGTAAATGTACTATTTCCATTAAGTGCTATATTTTATACCTTTGTGGAGTAAGTGGTTTTGCAAAAGGACAAACCTCCAAAATGTTAAAAACTCATTGCAGAGAAAGTGTAGTGGCAGCTTTGATGCTTAATTTTTATGAATATGAACATTTTTACAGACTTCAGTCTCCCCACAAAACTTTAGGCTAATGGACATAAGGCAATTGTTCTCAAGTAACTTTATGGTCAGTCATTCTTGCATGTTTGTGTCAATCTGGGTGACGCTCCTAGCAAGCAACAAACAGCAGAAGGTGTTTGCAACATGCATGCGTTTTCCTCATTGGTCCTGACACAGGTGCTCCCATTGAGAGTAGGGTTTATAAGCTGAAAATGGTCAGGGGATGCCATGGTTTCAGGCTGCAAACACTGCTCTTGCCCATAGCAGTGTCGTAATTTTGCACCTGTGTCTGAAGCAGTTATCTTGTTTCTCTGTGAACAAGGCTGAACGTGATGCTCAAAATAGGAACATCTGCTTTTGGTGCCCAATTTTGACTGGTTTCTGGTCTGTCTTTGGATTAGACTCATGTAATGGCTCAAATTTTCATGAGACTCAACCCAGTCATTCTATTTGTGTTCATTGTCAGCTCAGGACACAATCAATTGCAAAAGAACAGACTAGTGTTAAGGCTCCAGTCAGCAAACGGCAACTGTCTAGTTTTTATTACGGTGCATGTTTACCACAGTGGCAGTGATGCCACTTCCACAAGTCAACTTGAAGAAGAAAGGTGTGACAGACTGCAGTCCTGGATATCTAGTCTATAATTACTCTATTTATTTAGACATGTCAGCAATAGCATTTGCATCAGAGGCTAATTGCCCCTTGAGTTTTATGTTAGAAATTGACTGCAAGCTCAGAAGTGCAGGCAAAAAGAAAAAAATAGAAACAGAAAGAAAAAAAAACCCCTACTGAAATCTAAATACAAAACTTGTCTCTGATAGCTTTGGTATTACTTAGATATGGATAGACAGAAAAAGGAAGATGGAAAAAGGAAGCTATGGATAATTATTGCTCTGAAACTTCTACTGATGAAAAAAAGTCTACTAGAAACATAATCAACAACTGCAGACTGGCTGAAATGGTAGTTTAACCATGTCACACTTACTCTTCTTAGCTGTAAGCTTTTCTTCCAAATTGAACTAACTTCTCATTTATCGTTAGCTGTTAATATTTTAGGCAAACAACTGCCCTAAATTGTCAGCACTGAATTTATCACGTTATAGAAAGGCTCAGAAGATCCTGGCAGTATGTAATTAAACAGCATGTTGGCATCTTTTCTTTCTTTCTTTTCTCTTTTTATTTAAGTGACTGGCTGATCAAAACATTTAGAACTTTTTTGTAAATTCTTCAATAGGACAGCTGAATGTAGAGATGAATGCTCAGTGAGAATATGTAAGAATTTTTCCAAAAGCTCATTAAAATTATAAATACATAATTCTTATATTAATAAATATAGGAAATATATATAAGTAAATTATATTACTAATGAGTTGATGTTCATCTCCGAATTCCAAGGTCCCATCAGTTCTCTACTGAGGTGACATTACTGAAGGAAAAAAATTTACTTTAGAGTTGTAAGTGAGATGAAATTCAGATTCAGTATGTTCCATGTTATTTCTGTATCGAATAGATATTGCACAGTTCAGAACCAAGTGCAATATAATACTAAGACAGCATAGGTGATTAATACTGGAGACTTGTTAATGCAAAAAACGTTAGGTCTGCCTAAAGAGGTTTATACTCTGAGACATTTGTTTTATTTTTATCAATTAGCTTAATCTTTGATTTGAATTCTACACCCTCTGGCATCAAGGAGACGCTTGCTTTTTTTTTTTTTTTTTTTCTTTAAACAAAGGATTATTCTTCCTCAAAAGGGGATTGTCTAGTTCTTTTATTGTTTTATGTCACACAGGGGAAAAATGCTTTTGAGGCATTACCTCTGAATTTAGCAGGGACGAGAGTTTACTGCTATATAATCATTAGTCAATGCAGTAGCTGAAACCTTAAACAAAAGAAAACAAACTACAAACAGGCAAGCATCCCCTAAAGGCACATCAGAACACCAGAGAGAGGAAGCATGGATTTCAAACACGGCTGCCCAAGCATGTGCTAAATATTGCCGCTCCTGACTTTAAACAGCACACCAAGGAATACAGCATCACCTTCTAGTCTTTGAAACAACAGTGGGAAGCAAGAGAAAAAGAATTGAAAGGTTTTAGCAAATGTACTTTGCTTCTACTCTTTTTTATTTTGAGACTTCTTGAAAATTATATTTCCAAGCTAATAAAATTCTTCAGTATAAAGGAACTCTATCATAAAGCTATTAGAAAGATATCATTAAACCTCAAATGTCTTCTTTCATGATACGTGCTTCCCCATAACAAGCAAACTGCCTGATCCCTGTGAACTGTCTCAGACAATTACTGCTCATACTGTGGTTGTGAGCCACAAGAAAGCCTTAGAAAGATTTTTACCATGACTGTCCAATTGCATGTACAAACAATCACCAGGGCCACATTTGGGTGATCACCAGCCTGGGGTAACTGTAAGTACTTGGAAGGAGCTAATTAGAGAACTGTATTTCATCCTGATATATGCCAAACACTATACAAATAATACATACAGTGAAAAGCACCTAATTTATGCTACGTGTGAAAAAGGAAGGTGATGTATCTAACACAAATGAGAAACATTAAATACATTCTATTTTCTTAATTTCTTTCTACTGGCATATTAACTATGAATTCAGAATATATTGTCAGTGTTATACAAGACAGTGATTGCTTCATTAATTTAAGTATTTGTCAACCCAGAATAAATTGTAGGTCAGTGATTTGAATACAATCTACATCAGTAATGACCTGAAGCTGGATCCAAACCCCTCTGCAGAATCATTTTGGCACATGTAGGGTTTCAAGCAGGAGTCCAAAATACACCATCTGATGATTGTTCAGTGATCTATATGGCATGAGCTCCTCTATAAAGATAGGTGTCCAGCATGCAAAAGTTTTAATCTGCAACTAATTGAGTGAAAAAACATGACTCTGTCACACTTCATCTACTCAAGAGAACTGCCCATCCATTGAAGGATGCTGGTGTAAGGAGGTGCCCTCTGACATCAGTACTTTATATGGGTTTTGAGCACAAGACTCCAGAACTGCTGCTTTAGTTTGCAAGAATGAAATTCACCACTTTTTTATCAGTAATGACATGACAATTTGCAGGAGTCACTGGGAAACCAGAGAAAACAGGCAGCACTCACAGGAGTTTATGGGAGTCAGATACAGAATAATAAACTGATTCCAAGAAAAATGATGGATGAAAGGTGTTGAGAAAGAAAATGTCCCAGGAAAGGATGAGATTTTCACAAAGAATAGGTATCAGTCATGTCTTTAGCAAGAGTTTTCCTGTGTTTTGGTCTTCAGCTGTTTTTGTGAAACCATGGAAGGGCAAATAGAAGCTGGATGAGGTTTTCTGCAGGGACAGCTCCGTAAGACAAGGTAGGGTTAAGGAAGACAAATTCTTGAGATTTTTGCCATATTTTATTCCCCAGATTGATTCTTCCTGAAGAAAGCCTGAGCTCATGGAATGATCTATAGACTCAACTCCAAAACCCACAGCCACACGTAATCAACACAAAGCAAATGAGGCTTCCCTCGGAGACGGACATCTTGCCCAGTGTCGCAGCACTGGGACCGACTGGGACCTGCCGTGCCAGGACCTCTTTTCCATCACTGCCGCTGGAGTCCCCCTCAAGCCAAACTTGTCCTGTACTTGCAGCAGCTTCATAGTTTCTGTAGTGGGCCAGTTTCAGTGGGACAGCAGAGTGAAAGGTAAATAACAGCCTGTCTCTTTTGTACTTAAAAGACATGGGACCGTCAGAGGCCTCTTCATTAGGTAATGAAAGGGTCTACCCGACCTGCAAGATAGCTGACACCCCTCCCAGTATTAATGAAGAGCAAGTGCTTCCTTCTATGGTCAGATTTCAATAATAAGGTTTAGGTCTAAGCTAGCTGTTATTAAAAACACAATCTTTGAAAAATGTACTTTTTAAAAGGTATTTTGAAAGTCTTTCATTTGCTGGAAATGTCCTAAAGATGGTACAAACCACATGTTACACTACAGCACTTGGAAAACAGACATTTTATTGGATAATGATGTGGGATGAGAGATATTTCATCCTTCATACATTTATTTGACAATGATGAATTTAATTCATTCTATCACATTGAATGATACATTTATATTCAGTATGTAGTTTAAAATTTCATAAATGATTAAAGTCCTTGCCGTTTTAATTATAATATGAAGAGAGCAGCTAGAACTTATTTGCAGAGAATAATGTGCAAGTCAATAAATTTGGTGAGTACTCCTGACAACATATAAATGATGACTTTAGTTGCATGACTACCTGTGGAAGACAGCTAGATAACAAAAGTCCTTGTGTTTCTTCTCCAGCAGAGTGAAGCTGGAGTTCGCTCACTTCCAGACTGCAACCACCTCATTTCAACAACTGGTAGCAAAAGATTCACAGAGCTTTAAAAGTTGTCCTGTACATCCTGCACTAATGGAAAAGGTCAGCTTGTCAAGCAGAGGGCTGCGGACAGCTACCATCCACCAAGTGGTGAGCTGTAATTTACCTCACCCAAGTAAAGAAGAAGATTCTTCACCCTTGAAGAATCAGTAAGGACTCTGATTAAACAAGGCAAGCAGCTTTTGGCTTAGCCTTGCACTATGCAGGCAATAGTTTAGCTTTCTTCGTGCTCGCCCCCCATCAGTCGGAATCACAGAAGCCACCCCTAGTTAATTCACATCCACTAAATGCCTAACCAAAAGCCTAACTGAAAGACTTTTTTGACTCCTTTTGGCTTTGGATGAGACCCATGTGCATCAGCCACTACGAGGGGACTACCCAAGCATCCAGTAGTGACATGAGTACCTGTCCACAAGGAATTGACTTGTAGCACACAAGTCAGACATATATCAAAGGTCTATTTTTTTTCTCTTCACTGGACTTTGGCTCAGGCATTACAAAGGTATCAGAAGAAACTTTGGATAAACTCACACAACTGAACATGCGCTTTTCTGGTCCATGCAGAGTCACTGAAAAAAATGTTGAAGTATTGACCTTCACTCAATTTTCTTCCTGTTGCTCACAATGTGGAATACAGTAGATCCCAATTTATTCTATTTATGCTATTTTTTGACCTAAAAGAGCCTTGCACAAAGTCATGACACTCAAAGTGTTTATTTTAGAAAGAAAAATATTCATAACTTTTTCAAGCTAGAAGCAGCATAAAAACTAAGCAAAGTGTTATTTTTTCCTCTAATCCTAATTAAAACAAAACCAAAAACAAACAAAAAAACCCCCACAACCCACAGCTAAAGCAATTTTGATCAAATTTTGTTGAAAGAGAAGAAATATGCCTCCAGGCTGAGGAGTCATATGCCAAAGTATAGCCCAAAGCAGGCTAAACCAAAGGAATCAGAAAGTCTTCTGGAAAAGGAGGGCATATAATGGAAACAATGACAGACCTTTAACTGTAGTAGTGCTGCTGGGTGCCACTATAATGAACAGAAACCTACAATCTCCTAGGGTTAATAAGACACCTGTCTTGAAACTAGCAGTCATATTGGTTTTCCAAACCTGCCACAATACTTAAAGTCTTGATGAAGTTCTTACTGTGCCAAAGGAACTTACTAACAAAGCCACTGAGTCAATTTAACCTAGTGAAACTGGACCCTGTAGACTGGGTTATCAGAGTTTTGTGTTGAGATAATTACAGCACTAAAGAGAGCATATGGGCTGTCAAGGCTGGCACATGGCCTGCGCCAGCTGTTACCTGGGTGCTTTGGAAAATCTACTGAACAGCATTTTGGACACAGAACAGCTATATGTAAGTTTTCCAAGATATCTAGTGGGAGATCCTCATAATAAATTTATTTTTTATATGGGGGAGGATTACACCCAATAACGTGACTGCAAGAAGTACAACCTTAAACTTCAAAAGGAAAATACCAAAGGAAAACAATCTTGCATGAAAGTGAAGTATACTAATAGCAAGCCTCACCTGTTATAAAGAGTAAACTACCCAAAGAACTAGCTGTTGTATAGCCCAACTTAAAACCAATACTCAAACACACCTATTTAAAGGCTTTTCTAGAAACATATCTCTGAGTCAATGGGATTTATCCCATTATTCCTGGTATTGCTACTCCATGAAAAATATCTTCCAAATGCAATGTCATAGCTAATCAATAATCATTACTAACAACAATTATTATTGATTAGCTGTGATGCTCTTACAGGGCCTGCCTTTATGAGGTAATATTACCAAGGAAAACATTTCAAATAAGATGCATCCAATGAGTCAGAGAGAAAATATAAAGAGGAATCAAACAGAAACATGCCCATACAGAGCGCAACAACTGTAACAACACACACCAAAATTTTATAACATGTAAGGCCTGGAAATTATGATTATTGCATCCAGGTGGATTATAGTAAATGATATTAATTATTTAGATAAGTAGACTTAATAACCCAAACTGAACTTCATAAGATGCAAGATCATTCTAACTAAGCCTCCAATATCTGCAATGTCTGTGACCTGGGAGAATGACTTGGAGACATGAAGATTGACAAGTCATGGGGGAGCCAATGTTTAATTTCCAAAAGCTGACCAGATGCATCAGAGTTTTGGGACCAAAAGTGTTTGCCATAACTATAGCTGGGATTAGTGGCACTGCCGCAGCTCTGAAACCCACCTGCAAGATCCCGAATCTTAGTTTCTCAAAACAAGTTAAACTTTGAAAGCTGAAGTAATGAAGCCCCAGCTTCAGTTTCAAGTCACCTTATCATACGAAAACACAGATTCATTCCTCTGACAGCATTACATTCATGTGCCTAAAGCAAATATATTATTATTTGTTCCACATCATTCAATTTCATGTCTTCATGAATCTCTTGAGAAATTAATGGATGGAAAAATTATTAAGATTTACTATCTCTTTGAATATGTCATTTCAGTAGGAACATAGTTAACCCATATTTCCTCCTTTTCGGACTTAGAAACGGATCGACACCATTGCTTGTAAAGAAGGGTTTGTAATAAGTTGGTTCAATTAATAATTTTCTGCATGCTGAAATTCTTAACTTACCTTTGTTATCTGCATCTATCTGAAAGCATTAGTAATGCAGAGAAAACCTCAAGGACTAACAATATTGGTATCATGCTTTTTTCAAAGCAAAATCTGCCTTTTTTTAGCTCTAAAACCCCTACTTGATTGAAAAGGACTGTATTTTGGAGTTGAAAAATTCAGTTATTAGATTTAAATTTTTAAAACCCTATCCCTTAAAAACATTTAGGAAATCCAGTTGTATTACATCAAAGTAAGTGCATTACCACATTATATTTTGCAAGCTTTAGCAAATAAAAAAATCCCCCAGAAGAATCTTAATTCTTATCTATGGAAAACATTAAACTGCTAAGCGCTAACAACTGGAATTAGTCCTTAAATCTCTAATGAGAATAATAAAACATGAGTGCAGTTTGTGCTGTAACTTGATAAGGCCTGAATTTACTTGCTGTTAGTAAAAGTTCCTGATCCAGCAGTATGGCATTTTAGTCCCTGAGGTACAGGAAACAATATCTGTCCTTTAGGAGCATCCTCTGTGGTAAGCACTTCTTATCGGGGCTATCAAAGGATTAAGATAGCAGTGTAATATCTAGTAACAGCAGCTTTATGAGCAGATTCATTACTGATTTAAATCAATCTAAAGCAGGTAGTTCTGCTTAACCCATTCAGAACAAAGCTGACCTCCTCACAAAACAATTCCTTCTGAAAGTAATGCAAACTATTTCTGTGCTACTAGATGTGATACGCATTGAATCTGAGCAGCAGCAGCAGCAGAAATGAGGAGGAAACACCACAACATTGTTAAGTCCCCCCCCCAGGAAACATCCCTTATGCTAAAAGCTTGTTACTGTGTAAAGATGCAATACTTTGCAGTAGTAAAATTTAATATTCTTGAAAATACTGATTTGAACTAAACTAGGACACTATTTGCAGGAGGAATTTAACCGAGCCTGTCTAAAATCAGCTTGCTGTCAATTTGTCTGAAAATCTATTTTTTTAAAAAGTCAGTATCTAAATACTATCCACTGAAATTTTCTGGCAAAACACTTATTGGAAGACAGTCTTCAGCTTTTATTTGCTTATAAAGATATTTTTATTCTTTGCAGTGGAAAATGTAATTGTAACTTTTCTTGAACTTCCAAAAGTAAAATGAAAATAATACATTATCAGTCAGCAGTTTAGTGAGCCACAGCTACTTAAATTCTCAGTATATTGACTTACTTTGTATCAATGGAGATTCCCTCCCAACTTTAAATAAAAAATCATTTAAAAGTGTAATTTCTATTTTTTCATATGAAGGGATTTAAATACATTTTTAAAACATTGGAAACGTAATTTATTTACATGATGATTTGCTAATTTTGCCAGTAATTAGGTAACAGAGGTCTCTAAGCATTACCTTTTGATTAGTGTTCAGAAAGACAAAAACACCTACTGCACTCAGTTTGACACAGCTGTGAAATGTCAATCGGCTCCCGGCCAGGAGAGGCCCACCAGATAAACACGGCACTTCGAGAGATTGGAAGAGTGCATAAACAATATGCATTGAGAACACCCTCTCACTACTAACTTCAGCTCAAGCATTTGTACTAAATGGTCACGTTCATAATTATCTTGGGCCTGATCCTGCTCTTTCCAAACACCAGTTTGAGTTAAATTATTGATTGTAACAGTCGCTCCCTTGTGTCTTAGGAGTTAATGGGATCGAAGCGACATACAATCAGCATGCGTAATTTGAGGATCTCAAACTTCTTGGATTCCCTCATGACTTATTTTGGAGACATTGCCTTTATTTCTGGACTATTCCTCTGAATAATAAGAAGAAAAAAGAAATTCAGATTCTAGTAAACAAGCAGCTTGTTTCTCATGCTAAAGAGCAATTTTCTCAGAGCTCGTTTAGAGCCTGACCTTGTAATCCTTCCATAACCCTTCCCTGGTGACCCGAACTATGCACGTACTTTCCCACCTTCAGTCTAAATCCATTCCCATGCCAGAAATCAAGAAAAATCTCAGACAGGGTAATCACATGCAAAAAGTCAGCATTTCTGTTTCTGTCTTCATTACAAAGGTTCACAGACTGAATGACGACTCTTGCACATTTGAACTATTTTAATTAGTGCAATTTAGTATTCTCCACAAATCCAAAAGGTTACACTCTTACTGATCCTTTGATTTAGACATTTCCTATTAAACTGTGTAATTTTAGTTCAGTAAGTGCTTTCACAGTACTTTACGTAAACGTGAACTCTTTGAGATAACAAAATCAGCATGAATTTTGTATTAGAAATATATTGCAACATTAATAAAACAAAACAGTGTATTTTCTTATGATAATATAGTTTAAAGAAATATGTTTATTTTCAAGGTTCACACCATACAGGTGACAATCTATTTATTTACTCCTGCCTTTATGGGTAGATACATATTTCTTATTAGATAATGTATTTGATCCTCCAAACTATTTCGCTTGAGCATAAGAAAATATCCAGGGGCTAAAGGGGGAGATGGCACCTAAAAATATGCGGATGAACTTCTCTCTCGATAAAACTGGAAAATGCTCTGTAACTTGATCAATTTCTTGCATCTACAGAATATTGCTTTTTAGAGCCAGTGTGGGAGAGAAATATCAAAACAGGCAGGGGTATTTTCAGTTCTGCAGAAAGAAATGAAATTAAAAAGCTTTACCTTCAGTACCTTTTCAAAAAAATCTTAAAAAGGAGAATATTTTTCTTCTATCTGATACAGGAATAGAATTTATGCTTTTTATATCATATATGGCTTTAACACTTGCAAAGTTGCCATTAAAATGAAAGCTAAAACCAGGCCCAGAGCAATGAAGTACAGTTTTTATGACTATGTCGAATTATCTTCAATAGCCATTTTTTAAATAAAATATGAAATCTTGAAGCAGACAGCAAAGAATTGTATTGAGGGTAAAATCTTTCATTTAGACATAAATTTAAAGAACTCACATCCCTGAATCTTAAAAAAACCCGGGAATATCGTTTTCTAATTGCCATGGGATGTATATGCTAGTAGTATGAATGACTTTCACATGTCAGTTTTAACAAAAGTTCCTCTAAATTTATTTCTTTAAACACACTGTCATTTGGTAGGTCTGCAGACTTACAGGAACAGATGAACTACTGTATTTGTACATGCTTTTTGTTCCAGGCTGTAAATGTAATCCTACATTTCAAGGTTACCAAGAGGGAGGAAAGGCATTATCATTGTTTTTTCAGTCTGATTGTCCCATTTAGGTGATGTACATACTCTGAGCAAATTAATTGCTTTGCATTTTGTTTATATTTATTAACTGAGATTAGGAAAGGCAGTAAAATACTATATCAAAGCATTATGGAGAAAACAACTGGAATCAATCTTTCTCATTTGTCACGGACAGCACTTATTTAAATCTAAAATATGTTCTTTGCTGTCCTTGGTCTATTCTGGTAGATAATAGCTTGTACCAAATATAGGGCTACAGATTCCTCTCTTCTTTTTGAACATAAAACCCAGAAACACTAAAAAATAAAAAAAAGACATATCAAACTTCTATTAATAGAAGAACAACCGAAAAAAACCCACCAAAAAACCCTGCAGTCTGTTAGATCTCTGCTTCTTGAGCTAACAAGATTTTATTTCCATTTTTGAAAATTGTAAGTGCATTATTTCTGCAGGGCTCCTACTTCCAGAATTTAATCATTATGCCCCATCATTCAGACATTCATTTGCGGGCAAACCCTGCAATAACAAGAAATTCAGAAGGGCCTTGTAAAGAGGAAAAGTCAAAATTGTTAAGTAATACAGTGCATTATGACTCTGTAAATAAGGCAGCTGCACACCACACTCCCCATTCGGACAATTGTGCAAGAAAAGCATCACCCGACTGTAATTTCTTAGACTCAGAAATGAATTTAAAATAGACATGCTTGCATGTATCCAACACTGATTCAGTCTCCCCAGCTTTTGAAAGTTTAGAATCTGAAACACTGCAATACCATCGCCTGCTCATTATTATTTTTTAAACAAAGTAATACTGAATCTCCCACATAGGAAGGAAGATAAGCAACAATATAGTGCAGGCTCCAAGTTAAATCTGGTTCAGACAGCGTAATAATGATGTCATTAAGGCTCCGAGCTGAATGGGAATCAGACAGTACTGTAGTACAGCTGCAGACATAAATCTGAAAGAACTTTTTTGGCTACATTCTCAGACTTACCTTGAAAGATATTTAGGAGCTCCAGCAATGTGAGTTGAAAGAAATGTTCTCAAAGGGAGGTTTGCAGACTGAAGAACCTATGTAGGCCTTATAGGCACTTTCTTCTGTGGCACAGGAAGGAACATTTTGTTAAATGAATAAACTAAGAGAAATAATTTCAGAAGAAGTGCAAACCAGAAAACAAATAAACCTTAATACTACCACAAATAAATGAGACTAAGGCAATTGTGGGACTGCTCAAAGCCTTTTTGCCTTGCTGAATGAAAGCAATCCCTAAGACTGAATGGGTAATGAGATCCTGGCTCCTGAGATTTTAGCTTTCTTAATCATGTTCATAATTAATTCAAGAACATTGATAATTTCATTACATTCTTTTTGTCTTATCAATAAATGATGTGCCTGCACTTTTGGTCCTGTGTACAGGGAGAAAGGAGATGCTTTGGGTAATATTGCACCAAGAATGGTGTATGTATATATGTATATATACATATATATTATCTATATGACCCAAAATAGGGATGTGGTAGTTATTATCCTTAACCAGGCCTCTATTATCAGAATATGATGACAAGCAGTTACAAATAATTAATAAGCTTTTTATGCAGAAATGCAAAACCCTTTAAAGAAAAATATGCTGCAAACAGAATTCCTGTCTGAAAGATACGTACCTAATATAAAATATATTTTCAGAGATATTTAAGAATGGAATATACATGAACTCAAACTACAAAAATATTTTTAAAGCATCTCTAGATTCTGTTTTAAAAATATCTTTTTAAAAAACACAAACTTTAGCTCCTCTTTCTATTTGAAGAGTTGTGCCCTTCTGTTTGTCCTTCCAAACACATTTCCAGTATCAGCTTACATCTAACACCAAGCTGTACTCACCCACTCAGCTGAAACTGTCTGGGGCTTTTTAGATTTTCTTTTTTTTTTTTTTTTAATGAAGACTGAAAGCTTTCTCTTTATCTATCAGTCAGTCAAAGGGGAAGCATCCCTTCAGGGTTTACTACTTGGTCTATGTAATCTTCAACAAAGCAACAAATCTGTTTTGCTCCCTTTTTTTCATTGTTGTTGATTTAGAGGTATCATTGGTTTTAGACAGCAGAGTCTGTAGAAGTAAAGTTTCTGACCAGAGCCAAATGCTGCTGTGTTATTTGCTCTCACTCGCACCTTATTTCACCCTGACATCAGTGAAACCATCTGTGGAGAAAGTGACCCTGCACGAGAAAAGGCACCATAAATGGGTCCCAAACAGTTTAATAAAAGACTGTAATAACATTCAGCATACAAGCTACACTCAGAAAAAGTCTGCCACACTGTAGCAATCACTGCTTTTTAGCTGATTATCTTTTAAAAATAATAAAACCAGGCATTTCCTTCTTACAAGCAGGTTAAATGTCAACTTAAGGACAAATACATTCTCCACCAAATGTCCTCTTTTTCCTTTCTGATGACACCAGCTTCATGGAGATGTTCTTCTACTGAAGGTCTACCTGGTCAACCAACCCCAGAGGCAGCTTTTAGCCAGCACAGCACATGCGAGGTCAGTTACATGCTAAATATCCCCCAATAAGGAAAGCCCATTGATGCAGGTGTGGATAAAGAGTTTCCATTCTGAACATACTTATCGGGGCTAGGGAGGGAAAAAAGCCTGAATTTCGTGTATGTGTAATGTGTTGTGGTCATAAGTAACTAAGCATATATTGTTTATACAGCTAAAACAACAGGCCAAGGAGCAATCCCTGGTCCAAGGTCAAATGGCACTAACTGACTCCAGCCGACACTGCTCATAGCTAGCGTCTTCAAGCAGACATGTCTGGGGAGAGCTTACCCAAGGACCCCAAAACACATCTAGGGAACATGCTAGCAATTCAGTGGGGTGGGCAAGTGGGGCACCGCACTCAGCCTGGTTTCCTAGCCTTCACTTATTTTTTATGCTTCCGAATGTAATGATACCCAGAGGTGCCAAAAACCCTGGTGTCAAAGAAATAGGGTAACCCTAGGATATAGGCAGCTGAGAACTATCAAGCAGTTTTGTTTTGTTAGGGGGGTTCCTCAAGGGATGAGAGAGGCAGCACAAAGGATCTACTACAGTATAAAAGTAAATCTTTCCCTCTTTGAGTTGTAAGCAATGCTATATAACAAGAGGCAAACTCAGGTAAACACAGCACGGATTATTTAGTATGCTTGATGTGTTTAATTGAAAAGACTCAGGGTCTGAACCGCCCTTTGTACCATCCCTCCTAGATTACCAGCACTGTCCCTTGGGGCTGTAAAAAACAAATCCAAATTGATTTAGGCAATCCCGATACTCCTATTCCCAGTGGAAACGAGAGTGTGCAAGTCTTGAAGAGGCATTTATCCCAGCGCTCCTAAGCCTCAGAAGGCCATAGCCATAAACCAGGACTGAGCCTGTACTCAGATGATCTGAATTGTCTCCTGGAGGTGCTCATCTCCCCACTGACAGTGTAAAAAGCATCTGACTACAATTTCAGTTGAGGCATTTTAAGGGAATACCTGAAGTTAGGTAGGATACAGACAAACTACCTTTCCTGAATGCAATGAATTAAGAACACTGGATGCATTCAATTAAGTAGAAAACACTCTCCCTTCAACCTTGCTGTTTTCAGAGGGCAGAATTCAAGAAAAGTAGACTCAGATCCTGGATTTTGATTAGGTTGTTCTTGCTGTAGGTCAATGCGGTGCCTTCAGGTGTTATGAATCCAAGGCTTATTGCTGAGATCAGCAATTGTAATCCCTCTCAAATTTAGGGCAACATTTCTTTGAAGCAATTCTGAACTATAAATAATCGGGAAATCTCTCTGAACTTGATCATAACTTCTGCTGCAAGAGCTATTGACAAGATGGCAATCTCTAGCTAGCGCAGGGAGTTTTTCAAGAGGGTAGTCTCAAAACTGGAGCAGCTTATGTGCTTGAAATCCCTGACACTTTTTTATTTAGCAGTTTAGCTATTGCCTTAGATTATCCATGCTTTATTCCTAATCTTTAAAATGTACGTAGTACTCCTTGACTTTGGAAATGTCTTATCATTAACCTTAAAAGATTCTAAGGGATTCGGAGAACCATCCTGAAATGCATGAGGAGAATCCACAGCACACTTACTGACAGTTATCAACATTTTTTTCAATGGTAATCTGTCCATAAATACACAAAGACAACCATTCTATTCACGTTTATAGAAATGAATTTTAAAACTAAATCCATTCATATAAACTTGGGCAAAATTATGTGGGTTTTGTCAGATGAACTGATTACAGGAGAAAGAAGTCCAAAAAGAGCAACACAGAATCACTTAGCAAGGCAAGCTGTTGCCTGTGACAGTGATGTATGAGACATGGGTGATATATATACTGGGTGGCTTTATCAGTAAATCATTGAGTTATTTACTTCCCTGAGGAACTGGACCTGTCCCTGGAAGAGACTGCACTGTGAGATGCACCAGTGGGGAATTAATATTGGCAAAACAGTCAATTTTGATTTGTTCGCACCAAAGAATCATAAAATATAATTTAATAAATAATACGCCGCAGATGTACTTCGTCTTCTAAGTACAAGTGCTTTAAAATGGCAGAATCTAGATCTTGCTGTTGTCTTCCTCATTAGCTTGAAAGGAAAAGTCTCCATAAAATGGGTTAGTTTTAAATAAAGTATTTAGCCATTACATCCCTGGCAGGGTGTGAACAGTTGCACACTGAAGAATAAATACACAGAGTATGAAGCTCTGTAACTGAAAAGATATAATACCACTTTTATTTTCTGTACATTGCATATTAAAGGTAGAAGACAATCTCCACCATCTGCAAGGAACAACTATGAGGCCACTGCAGTTTCGAGCTTCTGCTACCGACCTTTGCTATAGAGCCATCCATAGGGACTCTCAAGCACAGCAATGAACAGGATGCTCCCCACAACCCCTCAGCAGGCAGAGCCTCAGAACAGCCACTTGTGCCTTACCCTCTCCCGAGCTGCTGCGCTCGCGTAGGCAGGAGAATCATCTGTGCTCCGCACCTGGGCTTCAGCACCGTGCTCCCAGATGTACTGCCTGAATGTGCTGCAAACCTGGTTTGAGAAAGAGCTCAGAGGGCTATCCTGGTGCTCAGCATGACACTGCTGTATAAGTCCCTTAGCTCCTTGTCTTACGGTAATTTTTTGTTCTGGGTTTTGGGGGGTTTTTTGCCTGATTTTAACAAATCTGTAGTTAAAACCATGTAGACTGAAAAACTACAATATATGTACATGGTCAAACTGAAAAAATAAAATAAAAAATTCATTCATTGTCCCAAACCCTATAAATATTGCTACGTACTACATCAGAAATAAGCAAGAAAGCTCAAATGCTGTAAACAATTCCCGTGCAGAAAACAGCTCAACGTTACAGAGTGTTATAGGAAGTGTTTCTGCTAACATTAACACCATTTTCAGAGAAGCTTTGCACAAATAAAGAAAAATCAGACATTAATTTTCAGTGTAATAAAAGCAGCAACAACTTTATCATTACTAATGCACAGAAAACGACAGTTGTGATGCACAGAATATTATAGCAGAAATGCAAACAAAATACTTTTTCTTCTTTAATTCCCCCACAGCATGGCCAGTCATTGGAATTACACCACAGCTCCAGCACCATACAGTGAATTGGCTTTATTCTGATTTGGGGCTGCTAGTCATATATGCATATTTTTTTGTTATGTGAGAGCTTTGGAGAATCCCAGCCTAAAGCCTAGACATTCCTAATGCTGTATGCCAAGGTTTTCAAATCAGAAGTGTGAAGTATGCTGGACATGGTACTCACCTAGGTCACGAAAATATGACTGGATATTAAAGCGTGGCCAGAGTAATGACCAGCAGCACAATATCCAAGAGGTATCTGGTTACAAGTAGCATTCCTTAAGGCTTCATGCTAGGCCCACTAACATCTTGATTAGCATCCCAGACAATGAGGTGGAAGACATCCTCGGCAAGTTCATGAATGATCTCAAAACAGGAGGCACAGTCAATATGCTGGAGGGCAGCAATTCAGAGGGATCTCAGCAGGCTAGAGAAAGGGGCTGAAAGAAATCACACAAAGTTCAGTAAACTGCAAAGTCCCGTACCTGTGACAGAATAACTCTATGGATCTGTATAAAGGGCTGACAGGCTAGAAAGCAGCTTTGGAAAAGATAACCTAGTGATTCTGGTAGACAATAAGTTGAGCATTTGTCAGCACCATGCTCTTGCAGAGACGAAGACCAACTGCCTGCTGAGCTGTGTTGGTAAAGCTGTAGCCAGCAAGTCAAAGGACATCATTATTCCTAACTATTAGACACCTGTCTGACCGCAGCTGGAGTAATGTTCAGTTTTGGACTCCCCAGCAAAAGAAAGATATTGACATATGTCGTGGTTTAACCCCAGCCAGCAACTAAGCACCACGCACCTGCTCACTAGCTTCCCCCCACACCCAGTGGGATGGGGGATAAAATCAGGAAAAGAAGTAAAACTTGTGGGTTGAGATAAGAATGGTTTAATAGAATAGAAAAGAAGAAACTAATAACGATAATGATAACATTAATAAAATGACAACAGCAATAATAAAAGGATTGGAATGTACAAATGATGCGCAACACAACTGCTCACCACCCACCGACTGATGCCCAGTTTGTCCCCGAGCGGTGATTCCCACCCCCCTCACTCCCCCCAGTTTCTATACTAGACGTGACGTCCCATGGTATGGAATACCCCGTTGGCCACTTTGGGTCAGCTGCCCTGACTCCGTCCTGTGCCAACTTCTTGTGCCCCTCCAGCTTTCTCGCTGGCTGGGCTTGAGAAGCTGAAAAATCCTTGACTTTAGGCTAAACACTACTGAGCAACAACTGAAAACATCAGTGTGTTATCAACATTCTTTGAATACTGAACTCAAAACATAGCACCGTACCAGCTACTAGGAAGACAATTAACTCTATCCCAGCTGAAACCAGGACAACGTACTGGACCAAGTCCAGTGAGGGGCCAGCAAGATAGTTGGGGTCTTGGAGTTCACTATACAAAGAGAAGGCTGAGACAGTTTGTTCAGGCTGGGTGGACACGACCCCAGGCAGCCTGCTGTAGCTGAACTGCATTGAGTAGGGAGTTAGATCAGAGCATCCCCTCCAACTTGGATTATGCTACCACTCTGTGAGCAGAAAGCAGTTAAAGAATATAATGACATATTCCAGACCTAAGACCACAGTACATTCAGAAAGTGCTCAAACCATGACCTGTACATTCCTGTTTCCCATGTTTTAAACTCGACGTGGTGCATTGGTGTCATCAGTTCTTTATAGTATTTCTGTCCATGCAACTCCTACCACTGACATTTTTTCATTAATCACTTTAAACTTCATTTACAGAACAAATGTAAATTGCATCAAAGCTTCAAAACAACTGTTAAATTTCCTCTCTGCTTAAATAGAGTATCTTAATGAATGCTAAACCAATCATTACAACATAAGGTTTTAAACTGCTATATACAGTAGTTTTGTTCTACTTGCTCTGACGTACTCAAATGACATTTTCTTGAAGTATTTTTAATACCAAAGATGATCAATAATTTCCAAGTCACAGCAGCCATAGTCATCAAAGGCTTCTAGAAGTGAAAATGTTTTGAAGAAGATGCTTTTTACATAACAATTCTTTTATAAAGGGTTAAATATCATAAATATGTGACCTAATGCCAAACATCTATATTCTCTTCTTCACCATCTGTTACTTGCCCAGTTTCAACTCTTTTTAGGTATCAGAACTCCCTCTGGTTCTACTAACAGTAGGAACATTGTGCACTTATTCTGCTTTTTCACATTACATACAGTGGAAGTCCAGTCATACTTATCATATACAGATCTTCATGTGAAACAATATAAAAAGGATGCATATAAGTCACACATACATGAGCCAGAGTGATGTAGTAGATGAGGAACTTGTAAAATAATGCTTTTTATGCACACGCAATATTTAAGCAGGCAGGAATATATGTCATTGCAACTGTTTCAAGGAGCAGATGGATAGTATGTGCACTGATAGTGACACAAAAGACAGAAGGTAAGATTGGTCAACAGTGAGAAAAAGCACATAAGAGCTGAAGAGGATAAAAATAGAAGAAAGGCATGGAGATCACCAGAAGAGTAATTAGAAACACTAGAGAGAAAAAAATTTAGTTGTTGTGGAAATAGCAGAAACCAGAACAGAAAAGATCTGCAATAGATAGAATTTGATTTAAATGCCATAATCACAGAAGATATTAAGCATTTGCATTAAAAAAAAAAAAAACAAAAAAACAAAAAAAAACCTTCTGATGTAGCTGGAGTAGTAGTCTTCAGTTAAATACTCCTGAAACTGGAAGCTGCATTTACAGTAATTTACATTTTAAAAGAAAAAAAAACACAAAAGGTCATAGGAAAGAGAATAAATTCCAAATGCATTTTCATAACTTTGTACAAAATAATAAAGTGAGGTGCTTTTGATTGAATTTGAATTGACAGCAAAAAATTCTCATTTACTGTTATTTGATGCTTCATTGAGTGACTTGTGGTTCATTACCAGCTTTCTCAATTGATATATCATTCTGCAGCCAAATAATGGACAAGTGACACATGCTATGAAATATGCATTTCACTAAGAAACTGCTTTCCACATCTTGAAAACCCTTGGTAGCATTTATGCTCGAAATTAAAGCAAACACTGAGCATTGATTTTAATATGTTTAGATGAAATCAAATTGCCCTAACTGTGTTAACACTGTGGAACATACAGTAATCCATGTACTTTATGTACCGATAAATCTGAAACTACAGTAAATACATAATTATGCCATCAGTGATATCTGTTTCTGGTGCCTATTACTCAGATATTGTGCTATCTACAGCTTTATGCATGCAAGTACCACCAAGGAAGCAATTCGCTTTTCTCACAAGTTACTGAATCAGTTGCAATCAAAAATCAATGGCATTAATCAACTGCATTTGTAATTTCAAGGAACAGCCATTCGCTTCCTTGCCTGTGGAGCACCGATTGACTTGGGGGAGCTCCCTGCACTAAATATTTGGAGAACTGGGAGGTCGTTGAATCCCCACACATTTCAGTTCCTAATGCTGACAGCAGTGCTGTTCTCCCCATGCATATTAGCATGATTGTCTCAAGTCTTTTCCCATGTTAGCCAAAGAAGCATTGTTTTGATAATTTCCCCTTCAGGACAAAAAGAAAAAAAAATGTTCAGGTAAGAATTCAGACTGCATATTGCTCAGCTACAAATTGGCTCTAATACTTACAGGCAAAGTTCAGATATGATAAAGAGAGGACAAAAGGAAAGGGGGAAGGGGGCAGAGGGTGGGAAATGGGAGGAAAGGATTGCAAGGGGGAGGGAGGGGAAAGGGAGTTACCAAAAGATCATTTCCAGATGATGCCACATAGGCACCTGTGGGGGGTTGTGTTTTCTTTTTTCTTCTGATGCTGTTGGAGTGAAGAATTTTTTGATTCATTGTGAAATGACAAAAAAAAAAGAAATTATTTTGAATTTTTGACAAGTTAAAAAAAACATCAATCTGTCATGTGAAACCCTTCTTTAATAAAAGCAAACAGATTTAAAAGTTAGTCTGAAAAGGAGTTTTGAATTATTCTCAAAATGGAGGAGCTGGCCTGGAATCCGCGACCTAGAGCACCACGAAGAGAGGCAGTGGCTTCTGGGGAACCCTTCAAGGAGTGTCAGGGTGCTGATTCTGCCCCATGAGGCTAACTACAGGATGCTGTGACTTCCAGGAAGCTCTAGATCTGGGACATTGTGGAGAAACCTCTAAGGCTCATCTGACCCTTGGACTATTACAGTCCAAAAGCATGGGAGCTCGGGTGGTTTTTCGGCTCCTTTCTGCCAGTGAGGGTGAAGTGCTGGAGAAGGAGTGAACGGATTTTGTGGATCAACAACTTGTTGCACAACTGGTATTCACAACAGGGGATTCTGCTTTTATGACCACGGGACCTTCTCTGAGGACCAAGGAACCCAGTCTGAGGATCTCTAGTAAGGGAGGGAATCCACCTGAACAAGCAGGGAAAACGCATCTTTGCCGGTATGCTGGCCAGCCTGCTGAGATCTTTAAACTAGGAACAATGCAGATGGGAGAAGACAACTAACAATCAAGTGAGGAAGGTGTGGACTGGGATGGCAAGCAAAGGGTGTGATGTGGGCAGAAGAGACCTCACAATCATCAAAACAGGGCTGAAGGGTGACCACTTCAACCATATGTACATGAATAAGGGAATGATTACAGGACAGTATCATGGGAGAAGTTCTCACACCTCTTCTGGGAATTCAGTACAGCTGGGTGTTTCTGAAGTATGTGCACACAGTGTGCACAGCATGGAGAACAAACCGGAGGAAGAAGAGGTATGTGTGCAGTTGTAGAGTAACAATCTTCGTGATATACAGATATGGTGGGATAGCACACATAGCTGGAGTGCTGCAACGGATGGATAAAAGTTCTTTAGGAATGACAGGCCAGGGTGGCAAGGAGGAATGGAATTAGGAGAGCCAAAGCCAACCTGGAACTGAATCTGGCAAGTGATATGAAAGAGGTTCTTTAGGGATATTAGTTGCAAAAGAAACACCAGGAAAAATGTGGGCCCACTGCTGAATAGGGCAGGGGATCTGATGGCAAAGGATGTAGAAAAGGGTGAGGTATTCAATACCTTCTTTTCTTCAATCTTTACTTGCCTTTAGCACTCCCAGGTCCATGAGGCCACTGGGAAAGTCTGGAGAAAGGAAGACTTACCCTCACTGGAGGAGGATCAGGTTAGGGAACATTTAAACAAACTGGACATACACAAGTCCATCAGACCTGATGGAATACACTCATGAGTGCTGAGGGAGCTGACCTACCTCCTTGACCTACCTGGAAAGGTCATGGCAATCATGGGAGATTTGTGACAACTCAGAGAAAGAAAATGTTTCTTCTAACCTCAAGAAGGAGGATCTGGGGAGCAACAGGCTGATCAGACTCAACTCCTTCCCTTTGAAGATGATGGAGCAGATCTACCTGGAAACTACCTCCAAAAACATGAAGGACAGGAAGGTGATTTGGATCAATCAGCACGGATTTATGAAGAGGAAATCATGCCTGACCAAACTCATAGCCTTCTACAAAGAGATGACTGTTTCGGTGGGTGAGAGCAGAGCAGTGGCTATTCATTAGCTTGATCTTAGCAAGGCTTTTGACACTATCTCCCATAACATCCTCAAACTAATGAAGTACAGGCTTGATAAGTAGACACTGAGGTGGATCAAAAACCAGATGAACTGCTGGGTTCAAGGGGTTGCGATCAATGGCACAAAGACCAACTGAAGGCCAGTCACTAGTGGCACCAGGGTCCGTAGTGAAGTCAATACTGTTCAACATCCTCATTAATGACCTGGATGATGGGACAGAGTGCACCCTAAGTGCATTCGAGGATGATAAAAAAACTGAGAGGAGTGGTGATACTCAAAACCCAACTGGACACAGCCCTGAGCAACCTTTTCCTTCTTTCATTTTTTCTTTCTTTCTTTTTTCTTTCTTTTTTCTTTCTTTTTTTTTCTTTTTTTCTCTTCTTTCTTCTTTTCTTTGAGATGAGGAAGATGAGAACTACATTTGGAGGTGATTGTCTCTCCTCATTGATTACAGAGAGCCTAGATGATGGTTTACACAATTTTTACATAACTAGCATGATATTCCTCAGATACAATGCAGGCATCTTACAGCAGATGCAGTTGCTGAAGTGTTTGTTTAGTCAACAGAGAGCAATAGGCATTGTTATTCTGTGTTCATCTTATCCTGAAGCATATACGTTTGGCTAACCAAACTGCTCCATAGAAGCACTTTTCCTTTTTTCTCATAGTGATTGCTCAGATACAGAGATGTAAAATGTAAGTTTATATTTGATCAGATGTTGTTTAGGTGTGAAACAACATTAAAAAAAAAAAAAGGTTGTTTTATTTTCTTTTTAACTAAGCTGGTGAACAGAAGTGTAGCAGAGTTATACCTGTCAGAAGACCCTTTACCCTAATGGGTTTTGGTTTGTTTTTTTTAATATAGCATAAGCCATACTGCCATAAAAACTGCTATATAACTGTAGCTGCTTGAAGGGGTTTGCTATCACTTCACTAGCTCACCATAATTCAAGCTACAAAACTTGAATACTGAAAATGTTCAAATACACCAATACATATGAAATTTAGTGCCAGATTTGGTGACAAGATAAAAATCCATAAGCTCAGTGATTTATAATATGGTTTGATATGCGCTTGCTCTAGAAGAAGAGAGGCCATGAGCTAACAGATGCTTTTGATTAGCAGATTTCAGTTTGGCATGGCGTACAAGAAGAACAAGTTCATATTTATCTTCAAAAGATGAGGTACGCCCTTTGTTATCTAAAAGGGTATCTGCTGTTGGTTCCTACCCTTTCCTACTGTCTGCAGAAGAAGCAAAGAATGATGCTTCTACCTTAAGTGCCCAGCAAGGCTCCTGACGGAATTCAGTTGTCAGTCCAGGACAATCTAATTCAGGCACATAAAGCATCTAACCAGATGAGATTCCAAACACCTAGAATTAACAGCCTGTGTTCATTTTTCAGACACAGAGTGTGTGGTGGTTCAGAGAACACAAGTTACAGTATGAATGTTTGACAGTCCAACCACCAAAGTCATTTTTTCAAACTGGGAATAAGGTGGCTAAGTACTTTTGAAAGTTAATAATAATATGTTGCATGCTAAATTGCATTGTCACTGTGCCTACAAGAGCCAGCTATTAATCAAGCTGTTATTGTGTTCAATGCAGTACAAAGATAACATAATAGGACAGCCCTGATTCTCTTTTTACAAAAGCCAGCAAATGGTGTGGCTCTTACCATTACTTCTAGAAATTTATGCCTGAATAAAATTAAAGAGTTCTTCCCTTTCTTTTTCTGCTGGTAGTCATCGCTGCATAATTTCATGCTGTTTTGTTCTTGATTCTGAAACAAAAACAAATCTATGAAGAACAGTTCCACAAGGAACACTACTGTAATTCTTTACACCATTGCTGGAATTAACAAGATCTTTGTAAGGAACAAACTTCTTTCTAGTAAAACTGCAACTAAAATAAAAATATAAACAATTATTGCAAATATATAGTCACAAAAAACATTAAATTTGTCTCTTAAACAGGTTTATTACTTCACTACATATTTGAATAAAGATTTGTCTTCTATAGCTTTGGCACAAGAACAGATTTATTTAGTTTATAGAAACAATTATTTTTTCTCCATCAGCTACCCAGAATGGAATTGTTTAGGAGGTGTGCTTTGTCAAATGTTATTCTGACAAAAATAATCTGTTCAAGTATATTTAGATCTTTTAATAAACATATAGGCTTCAGTATTGTTTATGGCTTGTTCACAAAAGCTTCTAATTTATCAAGCCTTTTTATTGTGCATCACTGGAAGCAAATGCAAGAGAGAGGCCTCACCTACATTAATACCGCTGCTCTCTTCTTACGTTACTTATGGAAGATTCAACAATCTTACTATTACTGACATAGCCAATACAGTGAAATACATGCAAACACAGAATCAAACTTTTAAGGGATGCCACTGCCCAGGACTGTTAGAAGCTTTAGGAACAAAAGATACTTTTCAAGCTTGGCCACCTTGCACCAGAAGAAGTGTAGTTATCAGTCCTGAGATTGGTATGACATTTCACACTCCTTTCTGAAGCTATACCTGTACCATTTTCTTTCTAAGATATTACTGTCAGTGTCACCCAGCAAAGTTCAGCACCCTTGGAACACATGAATTCCACAAATGTGTGGTCATCCTTCCTCCTATTATAATTTTCCCCATTAAAAATCAATTCACCTATGTGCTACTACAGCATGGGAGTGAAAACTGAAACACGTCTGTTAGTTATAAGTAGCATATGGGATGCAACAGTTATTTAGTGGGATTATTCTGCTTTGTCCACCCATTTCTGTAGGATTTCCTGAGGAGAAGGCTGGCTGTATAATGCACGGACAAAGCACATTAGGTAACAGCCAACGGGCCTTGGCCAAGCTGTCCTGGGAGCAAAGGGAATCTTGCCATAGACTTCACAAGGCTGCAGGTGAGAACAGCCTTTATTTGCATTCTTGCACACCTGATGGCAGTAAAAACAAGCTCTTTTTTATGCCTTCCTTTAAAAATGTTTAAAAACCAGCTGAGGAAACGGCTGTTAACATAACTGCCAGCATATTTAGCAACCTCAGCTTCTAATTCCTAGCTCTCAATTTGTTTTATCCAAAGTTTACCAGTACTGAGAGTGCTTGGGTTAAATAGCTCCTGCACTGGAGAAACTCCCCTCTCTACCATTGCTCAGAAAGCACAGGGGATGAAAAGATGTCTCTTTGGCAGCTGGTTCATTCAGTCTGCCAACCAAGCATCGAGTGATTAGCAGTGCACTGCAGAATAGAAGCTGGTACTGTACCAGTGGTGCAGTAGCTACATCATCCATAATGACTGAGAAAATACCCTTGGCTTAGATTTCTTAGCAAGCTTCATGCTTCATACACTGACTGCAGTTACAATGTATAGAGAATTACATTTCCTAGAATAACTTCTAACTTAAGCATCTTGACTCTCTCACAGGTTCGGCAGGTCTGTGTCACTTAATTTCCATCCCCTTAATGTACCTCTCTTTTTTTCTTCTTGAGTTCTGTCCCTCTAAATTCTTTTATCTCACGTTTCATACCATCATAACTATCCCCTTTTTTTTCTGCTTTCCAGTCCAAAACCATTCTGTCCATATTAGTCATCTCCCAAATCAATTAACATATTTTTTTACTCATTTGGTTTTTCTCAGTAAGTAAATTATTATTGTCTGCTTTCATGCTTCTACTCTACTTACCCTATGAATCTTTTGATTATTTTTCTTCCTTTTCTCCTCTTCTAACAACCTCTTTGTGTAACAAGCTCTATCCTCTTTCCTTTCTCCTACTCTATTACCCTTCCAGTCTTTCTGCCATACTTCAACACTCATTTCTTTTTATTTAGGTTCATGATTTTTGAAATACTGCTATTTTACTTGATTCTGTCTTGTTATTTAGACAGGCATTTGACACACAAATTACAAAATTGTTCAGCAACTTGCTCTTCCACACATCCTTTCTACTTGAAATTGACATAGTTCAAGGATTTCAAAATTCATCTTCCATAGCTTATTGACCTAATCATACATGTTTTTGCAGGCATAACTTTCTTATTCCAGATAATAACTTGCCCTTTGGGTAATATGAATGGCAGCTCTACAAAGTATTGCAATGTGTGTCTATTAGCATTTTATGACATCCCTTTTATTAGGAATAGGGAAAAAAAAAAAAGAGCCCCACCTGTTATTGTCACCTTCTTGAGGAAGAAAAAATTGTTTTGCCATAGAAGACATTAAAACATTCAGACTGTACACAGGAGGCAGAAGAATTGTACCTACATTTGAAGATCTCATCCTGCCCTTTAAAGCTAACTTAACATCTTCGTATGGCTTGGATTAATTTCTAGCATGTGATCCAGGCAGAGTGTAGCTAGATAGCTTCCAAATTGTTTATTGCAAAGAAAATCTCCTAGGTTAGGTAGTTCAATCCTCTTTATAAAAAATAGCAAGCATCTCAAATGCCTCTTGAATGATGCATTTCCTTTGCACCCTGATTTGAATGGTAGTGCAACTCAGGCTTGTAAGATGATTGAACCCACTGACCACTATGTGGGTAACAGTCTTTTCGATTTCCTTGGTTTTATACTTGTCATGGTTTAACCCCAGCCAGCAACTAAGCACCACGCACCTACTCACTAGCTTCCCCCCACACCCAGTGGGATGGGGGATAAAATCAGGAAAAGAAGTAAAACTTGTGGTTTAAGATAAGAATGGTTTAATAGAATAGAAAAGAAGAAACTAATAACGATAATGATAACACTAATAAAATGACAACAGCAATAATAAAAGGATTGGAATGTACAAATGATGCTCAACACAACTGCTCACCACCCACCGACTGATGCCCAGTTTGTCCCCGAGCGGTGATTCCCACCCCCCTCACTCCCCCCAGTTTCTATACTAGACGTGACGTCCCATGGTATGGAATACCCCGTTGGCCACTTTGGGTCAGCTGCCCTGACTCCGTCCTGTGCCAACTTCTTGTGCCCCTCCAGCTTTCTCGCTGGCTGGGCTTGAGAAGCTGAAAAATCCTTGACTTTAGGCTAAACACTACTGAGCAACAACTGAAAACATCAGTGTGTTATCAACATTCTTTGAATACTGAACTCAAAACATAGCACCGTACCAGCTACTAGGAAGACAATTAACTCTATCCCAGCTGAAACCAGGACAATACTACAGCCCCTCTCTTTGACAAAATTTTCGTAGTACCCTTCTTCCAAAAATTTTTGAATGGACAGTCGATCTCTTGATATTATTGAATTGCATTATATCCAAGAAGAAGACTGACACCATGTTGTCCATCTCTCCCTTTTGAGGCATGGTGTTTGAAAGGTTGGGATACCCACTGCTAACCCCAGTCTAGCACTAGACAGCAGGATTGCCTAAGGTTATACCTGCTCTAGAAAATTAAGTGGGCCAGTGCCTGTTTTCTGGTCACGATTGAAATGGCAAAGTGCAGTGAGTACCTGTATACCAAAACTCATCTTTTTCCTCCTTCCAAAACACCTACTAAGAACCATTCCTGGCTCAGTCTGTCTCCTGAACAACACCCAGCCACCGTGTGGCAGAGGGCTAGCTTGCAGAGGGCTAGTTTGTACCGCTCCAAAATTACACGTATTAATCAATGATTAATTGCAGGGCTCAGCGTATGCCAGCGTTGGAGCCTGTGCTTTGGCCCTGTTCAGTTCACTGGTGAAGGTGCAGTTGACCTGACTAAAACTAAGAAGGCAAGCACCTTACTCTGCACACCATCACTGGCACAGAAGAGAAGCACAGTTGTAGCTATTAGAGGATCCCCTGCCACAGCAAGGGCAAGAGTGGCATTCCAGCTCCCAGGGGAGTGAATAAGAGGTAAAACTTTTCTCCTTATAGCTCACTCCTCTCTAAAGATAGGCAGTGTGAGAGTATTAGAATGACTGTAATGGGCTATTAATTCTCATTTGCAAAATGAGACAATATGATACCACTTTTTACAGTGATGATAAAATGGAAAAATTAATTATTACTTTGCCAGTTAGAAAGTAGCTTATGTTATGGACAAAAGAGTTTGAAATGTTCTCTATATAGGCAATTGTGCACAAACAGTACAACTGGGCAAAAAAAGAAATTAAGTACAGCTATTTCTTAGAAAACAAGGCATTTACAGGTTGTTACAGGACCTGTAAACTGTACAGTTTGACATACCAGTAGTAGTTTCTATGGAACGGAAATCTATTCAGATGGAGAAGAGGCCAATACAACTCAAGCCTGAGTAAATCATTTCCAGAATCATTATGGTCTGAGCTTTTCTTTAAACAAGGAAAACACATTGCTGCTTCTGGTTAACTCTGCATGACTGTTAGCTGCTATGTGAACTGGGAAGACCTCTTTGTAGGTGTGTATGCAGATGAGGGTGCACATACACAGTAGACATATTGATAAGGAAGTAGATTAAATTCACACATACATATGCATGAACACATATACTTCCAATTGTACACAAAGGGGAAGAGTTTTCAAAATATTTTTTAAAAGAAATTTATTTAACTATTTTTCATGTCTCAGGTGGGTTCACTAGTAGATTAGAACCACCATATAAAACTGGATTTTACATACTGCCTGAGAATACCTTAGCAACACAGCGGATGGAGAGATGAACATCATCAAAAGCAGATTCAGTTTCCTATTCCAACTGCACCTGTGTCTTTGACACTGTGGTGAATTGACCTTGGTCAGCTGCCAAACATCCACCCAGCCTCTCTCTCACTCCCCCTCCTCAACAGGACAAGCAGAGAAAACAGGATGAGAAACCTCATGGGTTGAGATAAAGACAGGGAGATCACTTACCATCATAGGCAAAACAGACTCAACTAGGGGAAAATTAAAATTAAAATGGAGTTGGATGATGAAAAACAAGGACAAAAATGAAAACACCTTCCCCGTGCTCCTTCCCCTTCACTCCCAACTCCTCCACCATCCCTGCCTCCAAGCAGCGCAGGGGGATTGCGAATGTGGGTTGTGGTCAACCAATAACAGCTCCTCTCTGCTGCTCCTTCCTCACACTTTTCCCCTGCTCCAGCATGGGTCCTTCCCTCAGGCTGCAGTCCTTCAAGAACTGCTCCAGCATGAATCCTTCCCATGCGGTACAGTCCTCCATGAACAGGCTGCTCCAGTGTGGGTCCCCCATGGGGCACAAGTTCTGCCAGAAAAACCTGCTCCTGCCTAGGCTCCGCTCGATGGGCTGCAGCTCTTGCCAGGAACCTGCTCTGGCGTGGGGTCTCCATACACTGCAGTGTGGTATCTGGTCCACCATGGTCCTCTCTACAGGCTGCGGTGGATATCTGCCCCACCATGGAGCACCTCCTCCCCTTCCTTCTTCCATGACCTTGGTGTCTGCCTACATGTTTCACATTTTCTCACTCCTCTCTCCCAGCTGCTGTCGTACAGCCTTTTTTACCCTTTCTTAAATACGTTATCACAGAGGTGCTACCAATTGACTGGCTCAGCTTTGGCCAGAAGCGGGTCCGCCTTGGAGCCAGCTGGAACTGGCTCTGTCCAACACTGGGGGCAGCTTCTGATGTCTTCTCACAAAAACCACCCCTGCAGCCCCCCCACTGCCAGCACCTTGCCATAGACACCCAACACAAAGCCCTGGTTTAGAGTGCTATCGATCACTCTCTGACAAGGCTCTTTTCTCTCTCTTGGCAGACCAGATGACTAGCCAGGGTAGGATCAGAAGAGCCCCACAGCAGCACATCAAGAAAACCAAAATCCAAGTGTACCTGAGTCCTGACAGAATCAACAGAAAGAAATTCACAGCAACCCAATCGGGGGTTCAACAACTCACTGTTAACTAGGCAGCCAGATACATCAATTTTCTTTCATTTTTCATTCTTTTTCTTAGGTATAATGTATAGTTACTTCTTAACTACCGCATGCAAGCTTAGTGTTTATTAGAGTTTGCCTATAACTTTATAGGTGTATATGTATATATTTATACGTACATACACACTATATCTATAACATTTCAAAGAAATAATTATACTTCCATTATCATAATTAGGAGTTATAAGCCTCCACTGTGAAAAATCATTTAAAATACAGTATAACTGCTTCTTGAGAAGGCAAACTTTATGCCTTCATTTTAAAAAGAGAAATTATTTTTTAAAGCCTAATCTGAGAGAATTGCTGATAGGTGTTGATGGGAGGTACCTGGAGGCTCAAGAAGAGAAATCCCTGCAGTCAGCTGGCACAGGACTGCCACAAGGCTCTCTCAAGGAGGTTGTTAACACATGGAAGAAGTGCTGGAATGAAATCTCCATTGCTCAAAGATTTGTGTTTCGTTCAAAAAGATCCTAGATTGTAGAATCTCACAAAGTATCATGGCTCAAACATTTTAGCAGCCAGCAACAGACTGCACCAACTATTTCCTACAAATGTAGGAGCTAAAGTTCAGAAAAGAACTCAAAGTTCAGAAAAAGTTCCCTCAAGCATACTAAGCTGAGTGGTGCAGCTGATTCACTAGAGGGAAGGGATGCCATCTAGAGGGACCTTGACAGGCTTGAGAGGTGGGCCCGAGTGAACCTCATGAAGTTCAACAAGGCCAAGTGCATGGTCCTGCACATGGCCCAGGGAAATCCCCATATCTATACAGACTGGGGGATTAATTGATTGAGAGCAGCCCTGCAGAGAAGGACTTGGGGGTACTGGTGGATGAAAAGCTGCACATGAGCTGGCAATGTGCGCTTACAGTCCAGAAAGCCAACTGTATCCTGGGCTGCATCAAAAGCAGCATGACCAGCAGGTCAAGGGAGGTGATTCTCCCCCTCTACTCCACTCTCATGAGACCCCACCTGGAGTACTGCGTTCAGCTCTGGGGCCCCCAACATAAGAAGGACATGGACCTGTTGGAGCGAGTCCAGAGGAGGGTCACAAAAATGATCAGAGAGATGGAACACCTCTCCTATTAAGACAGGCTGAGAGAGTTGGGTTTGTTTAGCCTGGAGAAGGCTCTGGGGAGACGTTATTGCAGCCTTTCAGCACCTAAAGGGGGGTTACAAGAAAGATGGAGAAAGACTTTTTTACCAAGGCCTGCAGTGACAGGATAAGGAGCAAGAGTTTTAAGCTGAAAGAGGGTAGATTTAGATTGGACATAAGGAAGACATTTTTTATGATGAGAGTGGTGAGGCACTGGAACAGGTTGCCCAGAGAAGCTGTGGATGCCCCATCATTGGAATTGTTCAAGGTCAGGTTGGATGGGGCTTTGAGCAACCTGGTCTAGTGAAAGACATCCCTCCCCATGGCAGGGTTGCTGGACTAGATGATCTTCAAAGGCCCCTTCCAACCCAAACGATTCTATGATTCTATGAATATAACTACTAGATAATTCAACAGTCAACTCCTCTGCCACTAAGGAAAAGAATAGCTTTTTTTCAGCACAAAAAATGTTTACAGGTCATTGCACACAACACTGAGACTGGGACAGCTCAGATATGTACAACTTGTTGGCAATGTAATTTTATGAATGGGCGACTAGACCACAGCATTAAGGAATTGCTGCTGTGTGATCCCAGACAAGCTGCATATCCTCCCACCTATTTCTAGCCTGTCTGCTTGAAATCTAACTTTTCTGGGAAGAGAATATCTTTTGTCTGTATCACTCAACATCTGGTACAATATGGTCTCTCCAGTTAGGACCACTAGATTCTGTTGTGACACAAAGAGCAAATAACAGTATTCTAAAGTATTTCAATTCTACCTGGTTATTCCTTAAACTAGATATTACTCACAAGCATCTTATAACATTATAATTCCTCCCCTAAAATGCAATGTTCCCATCAGCATTGGCAGTCTACATTTTTATTGCCTCTATCTAATATGCTATTTTCTTTCTATCTATCTCTCTGTCTGTCTAGCTAGCTATCTACCTATCTATCTATCAAGGATGTATCTGAATGTCTTACAAATATCTTTTCATTGTCTTATTTTTAAGTCACATCTGTAATTGTCACATTTCCAATTGTTTTTTCAAAGCAAAGGCTCCCATCCAAACAAAGAAACAAAAGCTGTATTAACAGATGGAGTGACTTATCTGCATGTATTTTCACCATTATTTCACAGGACATTTTGAAGCATCCATCTTCACGGCATTGTTCCATCCTGCTTGAAGGATTATGGCAGTCTGTATTCAAAGGACGAAAGCAATACCCGGATTATCTGTGGAACTCCAGCCATCTCCAGTGATGTCCTGTCTTTTCTATCTATTAAATACTAAGCTGTTCCCTGGAGGTCCTTATTAGGCTTTTTTTTTCTGTCTTAAAAGTTGTCCTCAAACACAATAATTTTAGATTTATGATCACAGTACTTTCTGATGCATGGGACAAGCAAACTCTGCAGTAACCAATTTGCAACTCCATTCCTTGATTTTGAATACATGTAATGGTTAACGGCTTGCTTCTTGTTTCTTCTGATGTTTCACCATAAAAATATAAGTAGATGTGGTTTTTGACCTCCTGCCTTTCCTCACACCACCACCTGCCAATGAAGACGTTCTACAGCATAAATAATTAATGCTGTCATCTTAATTCCTAGGCTGCTACCAAGAAGCGTGGCCTCTTCACAGTTTCCTTTCTGTTTCCTCAGTCATTGCTGCATCCATAATGAAGTGCAACATGAACGTAACGTTAAAGCTGCAAATTTAAACACACAGATGTTTAAACACACTCTCACAATAATGCTAGGTGAGCAGAGCTGAGTATGTCCGCTATTTCTGACACTTAGCAAAGGTAAGGTCTTGCAAAAAAATCTGCTAGTTAGCAGGAGAGGGAACTTGACTCCATACAGTATGAAGACTCCCTCATTATCCATGATAAAGATCCTACGTCTCTGTTTGTGATTTCTGCCATATTGCTGGCAGCTGCACTGTGAAAGTTGCTTCCCAGCTTGCCTCCAAGACCTCCAAGCCTCAGAAGCAGGAAACACAAGAATTCACTTTCTTCTGCAATTACAAGGTAGGCTGATATGAAACAGTTTCAGATTTTTCCCAGAAGAAAAAACTTAACGATGGGCACTGCTTATACATTAGCTCAGATCCAGCATCAGTAAAATTGTGTTAAAGAGCATGTCAGAATCTTTAGCAAGACCTGTTCTCTGATGTATTTTGGTTTCTAAGCAAGTGCTTACTCAGACATATTCCACAGCCTCACAGAGGAGTTGTAGTGTTGTTATACCATACTGTTGTGTTGGTTAGGTTGCAAATTGTCAGTTAAGAGACATTGCCCATAAGACCAAATGCAGACATTAGAGTCATTGGTGCTGGCACAAGCACAGGATGATAGGGAATACAAGGATGGCGCTTACTATCACATTTAGAATCACCTATAAGAAGCCTAAATGCCTAAATTGTTTTATTGCATGCCAGAGAGGAGTAACTTGAAGAACCAGTGAACCACAATACTGGCACTCTCAGAATTTCAGAAAGTACCTCTGTTCAGGATTTCAGGGGATGGCCAGTCATCAGTTTACATTATTAAAATGGAGATGATCCCTTTGGTTTGATTCAGTTACCTTCCATAGGCACCTAAAGCCATTTGAGATGCCCTAGGGCATCCTACCTGCACTTCTGCTGCTACTATAGAACATCACCAGTCTCCCATAACTCTTGTGTTCTATCTGCCAGCCCCATGTACAAGTTTGAGATACTTTAGGGCATTCACGATGGCCTAAGGCACCTACCTATGGATGACTGACTTGAGCCCTTAGCAATAGACTAGAATTAATCTCACCTAAAACAGGCATTTAGTCTAAATTGCTTTCCCAGGCTCTGGTCTGTTATCAGTGGAGAAATACAGGCACCTTCAAAGGATATTCATTCCTTAGTAAAGTAGATGTCCAAGGTGATTGAGATGAACTGTCTTTGGAAATTTACATTTACTTTGTCCAGGAATACAAGATTTATAGTAAGTGACTATTCACTTATTTATCAACTAATGCAATTTTAAGTATTTTCCTATGGATATTAGAATTAGCATATATTTTATGCCAATTATTATTTAAAATAAGGCAGCTGGAATGTTAAAGTTACTAAAGTCTCCAAACAGTATTTTGACTTCTATTTTATTTAGTACCTTGTAAAGTTTTCAACTTTCAAAAGAACAAAGCACTTTTTTCCCTTAATGTTCAAAATATTGTTTTCACAATGTGGAAACAAGTGAAATTTACACTTTTGAGAAGGAGTATCATGAGGCCTACTCTTGAGTTATATCCCCCAATTCCAATTTAGTGGTGCACACAGATGGGCCTGTCTCTAATTTAAAGATTAATTTCTAGAGAATGTGGTTTTCTAAGGCAGCAGTTTCCAGCCCTTTTACCATACTGAAAATCCCTCATATGTATTCCAGTGGAGGCTCCAATCTATATACAACAAATTTAAGCAAATTACCAACAGCAGCGTCTTCTTGTTTAATTTAGTATGTCTTCATATTTATTGGTGAAATCCTTAATATAGACTATTGATTGAAGAAGATAGGGTACTAGTATCCACTTTCAAAATGCAGAAGGGTAACAACAGATTCCAGATCTACATTTTAAATATAATTAACCAAATAAACCAGCATAAACAAGCAGAAAAATGACCAACCCCTACACTGGGGACTGAAAGGCAAGAAGTGTGAAGCCACATCCTACCAGAAGGCAACACCTGCTAAACGGGTTCAAGTTGCTGGTTTGATGTTTTTAACCTTAGATTATCCCAATAATTTGCCCTCAAATACAAAGAGCATCCCCAATCTAATATAGTTATTCTAAATGAGTAAGGCTGTGAATCATATCAGAAGAAAGTGATCAAAGTCTTCTTAGAGAGACGTTTACAAAATTTGGGAACTAAAGAAACAGATTTCAGAGGAAAAGTCCACCTGACAATGGAAGAAGTTCCTTACTGGAGGTGCTTACTAACCTCCTAATGAAAGCTATCTATGGGACAGCAGCTTTCAAGTTCTCCATTACCTTTGTTTGAGTGGAAGAGAATTTGGAAATAAAAATAAATTTATCACAAAGCTAATGTGGACAGGAAAGACAACCCTGTTCCAGAACAAATGGTTCTGCCATAACTGTCCATTACACATTTGCTCCTGTGCCTTCTTAATGAACTGATGAATGCAATACGTAACAGCTCACAGAAGTTAGATACAGTGTCCCTTCAAATTTTGATGATGATGACATCTCAAGATCTGCTTTCAAAGCTTTTGTGTACCTCAGCTTCTCACATGCTAATAAGTTTGATACCTCTAATTTCCTAAGAGATTAAAAGGTCAGAGGCACAGAGTTGTTCCATGGTACTTCAGCTGTAGAAGAATAAAAATATCACAGTAAAAAAAGTGTATGTATTCCCCACCAAAACGTGGAGAATGTAAGGAAGATAGTACAGTACAAAACTAATACCAGCATGCTATTTAAAGTCATAGAATAAAAGAGAGGAATGGAGGCTAAACCACCCTTCCCTTGTAAAGAAAGACTACCAAAAGGAAGGCTTATGTGTGTTCATATATGCAAGAAGACTGGAGCTCAAACATGTGACAGCAAGAATGAAACTTCTTGACATTTATGTCACTCATTTTTAAGACAATGTCTGACACATCTGTTGTTAACACTCACCCTTCACTATAGAACCATAGAATGGTTTGGGTTGGAAGGGACCTTAAAGATCATCTAGTTCCAACCCCCCTGCCATGGGCAGGGACACCTTCCACTAGACCAGGTTGCTCAAAGCCTCATCCAACCTGGCCTTGAACACTGCCAGGGATGGGGCATCCACAACCTCTCTGGGCAACCTGTTCCTGTGCCTCACCACTCTCACATTGAAGAACTTCTTCCTTACATCTAATCTAAATCCACCCTCTTTCAGTTCAAAGCCATTACCCCCTTGTCCTACCACTACATGCCCTTGCAAAAAGTCTCTCTCCGGCTTTCCTGTAGGCCCCCTTTAGGTAGTGGAAGGCTGCTATAAGGTGTCCCCAAAGCCTCCTCTTCTCCAGGCTGAACAACCCCAACTCTCTCAGCCTGTCTTCACAGGAGAGGTGCTCCAGCCCTCTGATCATCCTTGTGGCCCTTCTCTGGACCCACTCCAACAGGTCCATGTCCTTCTTATGTTGGGGGCCCCAGAGCTGAATGCAGTACTCCAGGTGGGGTCTCACGAGAGCAGAGTAGAGGGGGAGAACCACCTCCCTTGACCTGCTGGTCACACTTCTTTTCATACAGCCCAGGATACGGTTGGCCTTCTGGACTGTGAGTTCACAGTGCCAACTTATGTCTGGCTTTTCATCCGCCAGTACTCCCAAGTCCTTCTCCATAGGGCTGCTCTCAATCCACTCATTGCCCAGCCTGTATTTGTGCTTGGGATTGCCCCAACCCATGTGCAGGACCATGCACTTGGCCTTGTTGAACTTCAGGAGGTTCGCATGGCAACCTAGGCAAGCTACAGTGTATTGTGATGAGTCTTCCCCATAATACCAGGCTGGCCAGGGCCTGGCTGCCTCTAACGACAAAGGGATTCAAGGGAGAAAGCAGTTGCAACAAATACTGAACATGCATTGGACACCACTAGCAGAAAGGGATGCATATCCTTCACTGTCTAGTGAACATTTCCAGAGAATTCACCAAGATTTGTCTCTGAGCCAAATACATGAAAGAAAGATCCTGTTCACCTGAAGAGAGTCAGGATTTCACCACTTAAAACCTGGATGAAAATACAAATCAGGACTTTGGTATTATGCAGAGGGATTTCTCATTTTATATTGGTTAAGTCCTGACACTTTGACAAAGGGAAGAGTTACACACCAATTAATTTCTCAATATGTTTAAATCATGGGTTCTGCTGAAATTTACAGGATTTCCTTCACTCCCCAACGTAGTTTAATATCATCCTTAAAGTAATTATTTCCATTTTGCCTTTTTAGCATAACACTTGACAATAATAAAGTCCCTTGTATTATATCCACAAGTGTGCTTAATAATCATTTGGTAATTTACTCAAAAATGCTTGCTTCTCACAGGCTGTGCATTGCTTCATTATCACCCAGATCATGAAGGGGAAAAAAATCCATTTTAAGTGTGCTTAAGGATGTATTTTTGAAAGGATGGATTCACAAAATGCTGGCTTTCACTCTTTCACTAGGAAAGCTGAAAAACAATCATCACAAAAGGGAGAAAAACAAGATCAAAGAACAATTTTCTTCCATATACCCTTCCACCTATTAATCTGATAGATTTGCTGTATAAGAGAAAGGGAAGATACCAAAACTTTCCTCCAAATTAGCTGAAACACTACAAGTCACAGGTGGCTACTGTTGGTCACATGAAGGATTCCTTGTTTTCAGCTGATATGAGCTACATGGTCTGTGACCATAAATTTGTAAGAAGGGTACAAAAAAACCCAGCACTGGATCTGCTGGATAGACAAAAGACTGTAGCTAGCATGATGTAAAAGCCACAAGTGCAAAAGCTCCAGATACCAGGAAAAACACCAAAAAAATGAGCAGAAGTAAAGTTAAGAGAGTTGGTATCAGCTCCAAACTAAATAAAGATATCTGTAAGGGTACCTGTAAGGGGCAGGATTTAATTGCTCTAGCATAAGTATACAGGGCCATTTGAAACACTAGCACAGGACTGACCACATATGACACCAGACTTCTGAGATCTCAGTTCCCTTGTTTAGGCCAGGTGGGATACTCTAGGATATCTCAGATGGACACTGTATCCCACCCTAGGTGCCTAAGCTGTCGTCATAGTCCACGCAAATCCGTCCCAGTGGAACCCAAAGAGCTATTAGCTGACTAAATGTAGGTTAGGTTGAGCTAGGTGGCTCTGCAGGCTTCACTGACTAACTAAGTCTAACTAACCAGTCTCCATTGGCTAAAATTGGCTTAACACCTACCGCACAGCTAGGCATACAACTCTATTTAGACACTCACATTTAGGTTTCCACTTTGAAGATGAATCCCGTCCCCAAATGCAGGGTCTCAATTAGTGCCATTTGAGATGGTGCAGGACATCTGACATACCTGAACGTCATTGGCAGATCTGACTTGAGACCTGTGGGAAACCTGAACCCTTCTGGACCAGTGGTGGGAAGCCAGGCAGGACAGCTATGTTGCCCAGGGCTTTTCAAATGTCCCTAAACACTATATTTAGGAAAAAGGAATCAAGACCTATTTATTCAGCATCTGAACCTGAATCATGCCCACTCTGTCTGCCCCATTAACATCTTCAAGAGCAGACCCGCACGCATATTTGAAGTCCCTTCTTGGGATAGCTGTCTGCCAATAGTCACCAAGTCTACAAGGCCTTTCGAATCAGTTTTCCACCTCAGGAAAGACATAAACAACTCTTGCTTTAGCCCCTGTATCACAAATGTGGACGTGGACCCCCTGTGACACATCATGCTTCAGCAGGATGGAGGCAAGCTCTCCCTCAAAAATATCAAAACAATACCAAAGTCCATTTTTGAGAAAAAACTGTGCCTCAAGAGTTAGTGCATGGATATCTTACTTATCTTCCTTATCAGTCTTATCTTACTTTGTTAAGGCTGCTTGCAAACAGTAAGTTCCCAGGGCCACAAGCTGGCAAGACCCAACACAGCTCAGGAGCCAAGTCCTTCTCACCTGCTACGAAAAGAAACCTGACATGACGTTAACCAGCCTCACCCACTGATACATTTCACATCAAGGCAGTGTAGCTGGTGTGGGGACTCACAAATAGTACCACTGCTTGGAAGATTCCTCCTGCTAGTCTCTCTTTTGCTGTCATGATTTCACAGGAGAAAATGCTGGAGTATTACAGCACACCTACACAGCTGGGTAACTGACCTCTCCTGCTCACTACAGGAGTCCTCTGAGCACCCACACTGCAAAAATGCTACTTTGCTACTGGGACCTCTTTAGGAACGAACCGTCTAACGCCCTTCAAAACAGAAATCAAGTGGAGTCTGGGGGGTAGTTCACTGTGGGGACCACTGCTAAAAGACAGTACAGAGCAGACTGATCCAAAGTTGACTCCCTCAACCCTGCACTGTCCTGCTACACTGAACGACATGAACAAGTAAGTGTGCACCACTTTTCCCACGGGCTAAGGATCATTCCCTAAGGCAGATTCATCAGGCAGTGTAGATTTAGCCTTAGACACTAGCCCCAAGGGAGTAATGCAGAATTTCTTCAATTCTTCATTCCACTGGGATTTTTCATTGTAGACAAGATAGGAAAAAGCCAGATAGATTGGTTTGTCTTTCTAAATGTCACACTTTACCCACATGTGACAAATCCAGAAAAAATTTTGTGTTAGGAAGGTAAGTATTAGGCAAACGGTGCATACTGGGTTGCAAAATGCCGTCTGTCATTAGCAATGCTGAAATCAAGAACAGTTGTTGAAAGCAGCTGAGGAACCTCAAGAATATGTGGCAAAACTACCTGACACCAGGATAATGATGAAAATAGAGAATGCTGCAACTTAAAGGGGCAATCTACCTCAAACAATGACTTATCACAATTCAGAATGATGAGAGCCAATATGTGGTGTCTGGAAGGAGGAATTCAGGATAGGGAGAGGAAGGGAAGGAGGAAGATAGCTCAGGACTGGGAGTCCTCTGTCTTCCAGGAGAACCCAAGAGAAAATGCACCACAGCACTGGCTTCTGTATCTCACAAAACAATACCCTCTACCCTTACCGTTTCCTTTTCACCTCATTCTGCTGAGTGCAATCTTGCATCAAATGTGAAATACACATCTTCACATCAGCTCAGGAGTAGCAAATGTGTGGCTTCATGGTGACACATGGAACCAACTCATTGTTATTTGGGGGCTCTTTCCTCTTTACAAAGGGTGGCTTCTCTAATGCTGTTACAGACCACAGAGAAGAAATGGAGAGAAATACTGTCATGGTATCATCAGGGTTTTTTCAAGACTCTACAAAGCAATCAACCAATATAGTGCAATAAATACAGTTCTTCTGTTGTTTTCTTTAGTAACCTCTTCTATTATTGTAATTTAAAATGATAGTCAAAAACACACCATGTGGTATAAATTAATCCCACTTTAATTTACAACAGTTGCCACTGGATTGCAAACTGTTTCCCTGTACTAAATGTTTATGATAAAATCACTGTCTAAGAATTGGAAAAGAAACCATACAATGTTTAAGAAAAAGCATAAGCACTGGTCATCATCCTGGAATACATTAGCAGTCTGAGCTAAATTAGAGAGCTGATAAATATATTAGCACAGCACCAATAGTGCATAATGAAATCTTTTAAGTAACATAGGGAAAAGGAATAAAGTTATTAAAAATAAATGTCTTTTTCTACAGTGGTTACATGCAAGGGGTCTCCACTGTATTAAAGCATATAAAAATAATGGAGAAGAAAATTGAGTTGTGAGCACTGAGATTTTCTACATTTGCTTATTTTTAATGTAGAATTCAGGCAGGTGTCTAAGGCAATATACTACAGTTTCATGTATAAATGAAGCAGTAAGTTTCAGTAACTTGAAATTAATTTAGATTAAAATTGAAGTTTAGCTCCAAATGGAATTGAGTTGTGAAATAGTTCTGTCAAAAATGAATGGAGATCTAAATTTAAAATGACTGTTGGCTAACGGAATAGTGGAGTATTGGTTAAAGACTGTGATTTGAAGCCCACGCTTACTAAAAAGCAGATAAAACCCAGTCTTTAAGGAGAAGTATCTGGCCCATGTAAGCAACCATTTCAACTTGTTACCAAGTTAGTTTCCTTCTTAGTTTTATAAATACAAAATCACCTTTAAGACACCACCATATAAATCTTAATCAGACTTTTATGCTAATGTTTCTGAAAAAGGTCAAAAAATGAAATATTTATCTACCAGTAATGCTTTTAAGCCATATATGCTCTGTCTTTATTTAAAAACAAGCAAGCAAAAAACCCCTCAGTTTCCTTATGACAGTACTCACCAAATCATTTGGATATTTTATTAAAATATACATCAATAAGAAATGTAAAAAATCAGAAGTGACATTATTTTGGAGGGTGAATTGCTAATAAAGCAACACAGATTTTCATCCTGTGTGAAACAGCTGGACCATGACGAGATCACATTAGCACTAATTAAAATGATATTTTTTTGTGCAGTTTTTGTTAATCCAGCTTCATTGGACTCAAAAGGATTTTTGAAATCTGTAATAAAAGCTATTATGTAATCTTACTCTGGTTCTCTTGCATCAGGTTACTGTATGAAATTTCCCTATAATAAACCATATTTTCTTAAAACTCTCACTCAATAAAATCAATATTAAGTTTTTTACTATTATAGCTGTTTTTTCCCAATATATGATCCTCATTTAATTAAAAAAAATTAAAGCTTTAATTTATTTTTGCTTGATGAACAAGAAAAATATCATATTAAAGGCAACATTTTGCCATGTTTCTCTTTCTCCCTCACTTTCCCGGGTCCCTGTTGTTCCCAATGTATAATTTGCAAAACATATTGCTTCAATACTTACAATGAGAGAGGCGGCCCAGCTGTGGGAGGGAAAGGACAGCAGTCTCCAATATTACCATAATAATCTGCCTAAGGTCCCATGAGCCCTCTGGAGTATACAATTCTCTATACTGCAGGCCCCAGCTGGAGAATGTTCTCTTGACATGTATGCCAACCTTTGCCTGCAGGCAAAATAAAAAAAGGCAGGGAAGTAATCATGAAAATAAAAAATCTTGTCAACTGTGGTAGGATGCAGTTTCCATGTTTTTTTGCTCACGTAGGCAGTCATTGTGCTAACAAAATGATAGGAGACTTTAAAAGACTGCAGCTGGTACGTGTTTTGCTGGAGAGGGGAGAACAACGTGTGCCACACTAATTCTGCAATTCTAACTTTGGGAAAAAAATGAGCAGTGATATTGTATTACTGTCAATATGCATGACAGCTTTATTTACCTCCTCTTCCGATGGCTGCTCATTACAGGATTTAAGCAGGAAAGTGAAACCCTGACAGTGTTGCGCTAATTGCAAAGGGCCAGATTGTGATCCTCATTGTTTTGTGTTGGGTGGTTGGGTTTTTTTCACAGCTATGAGGGCTCTCAGGCAAATAGTCTTGCTGGCTCAGTGGGACTAATTGGGAAGTAAACGCCCATCACTGTGAAAGCCATGCAATTGGCTCAGTGAACTTTCCAAGAAAAAAAAGCATGACTTTAAATCAAATAATGCAGTAAATGGAAAAGGTGGTTGGAAGGTGCATGTATAAGATCAAAGACCAAATATATGCTTTTGCTCTTCAGTTTCAAACTCAATTTGAACGCAAGAATCCAAGGTCTTTCTTCTGATTTCATTCAAACAGATGTACATAAGAGGAACACCAGCATCACAGAGCTCAGAACAAGTCCCATGTTTTTATAGATTCTCAAAAAATAAAAGAGGTCTTCTGTAAAGAAAGAAAAAATGTATGTGTAACAGTCATGGGTCAGAGGCTGTATTTTCAAAACAGTGTTGTCAAAGTAGGACAAAGCATTATTTACCATTTCAACCCTAATTAACACTAAAACAAGATTTCATTTTATTTTCCTTTCCTGCTAAAAGACATATTCCTACTCAAATGCATGGTATTTCACCTCACAATAACCCCATGGATTTTACAGGTGTACTCAAGGTGGAAAAATCCTTGGTACTAAACCAGTACCCAAACCGAAAGCCTTAACCCTCCTGTCTGAATGAGTTCAGAATATAGCATCCATCAAAGAGAGTCATACATTTCTTTATCTAATGCCATTTGGACAGAGCAGATTTGTGTAACCATAAACCGGTATGAAGCGGAGTGAAAATGGCTGTGGAAAGCTAACATCAGAAAAGAGCTGCTTCAGGCTCAGAGGAGACAAGCATGGAAGAGACCCAGAGGCAGGGGCTGCTCCCAGCAGGGCAAGTTTCAATGCAATCGCTATCTTCCTCCTCCCTTCCTACTCCTCACTAACCCACACGGAGTTGTTCTTTATACAATTAATAAAAACAAGCCTGTTAATTTAGAAGTACTTTTCACCTACCTATGTGTGTGTACCTAAATACGTAATTTTTTTCTTCTCCAAAATCAGCTTTCATCTCCTTTGCCTCATTTCTTCAAGCCCCCTAGAAGGAACAAGAACATGTTTAGCTCAATAATGGCTCGTGAAGGATATGTACAGTAGCAAGTTAGAGAGTTCGATTTGTTGTCCGAAAGTGGAAGTCATTACTTAACACTGGGTGGACTTGGGAGAGACCCTGTCTGTCTGGCACATGAACGAGATCATTCTTTAAGTCTGCCAGCCAAGTGGAGCTTAATTGGAGACGCTGGAGAATTTAAAATGAGGAGAAAATGAAAACAAAATAAAATATATATTGCAACTACTGGGCCAAGATTAAACAGCATAGAGAATATTCCATGTGGATGTAAGAGAAAGAAGGAATCACGGCCAAAGCCTATTTGGACAGACTTGAACAATGTCCCGTCACAAAACTACTGGAACTGAAGAACGCGACTCTCCAGAAAGAAGGGGCTTTCGGAGTCCAAGGCGCTAACCCTTAGGAGAAGTTTTCACGTAGTGCAGCTTTGGATACAGGTGTCTAGCCTGTCTCTCTGCATTTCATCATGTGTAATAGGATGTCCAAGTCAAAATGAACAAATAAATCCCACTTCTTGCCATGGAATGAGTAGGAAGCCTGGTTACTGTCACTGTGGCTGAGTTAGGTATATAACCTTGCTACCAGATTCATCTATGTTCTTACAAGAATGAATATAAGTTCGAGGTGGTATGCTTTATTTGTTTTCTTACTTGTGTTACCTCTTACTGCTTGTTAACACAGCTCCATCAGTAAAGCAAACATTCGCTAGTGTGCTCCCTGGCCAACCTGCACTGCACAGCCCAGATGACAGCAATTAAACTCAAACCCTACTATTCTGCATACAGGGTGGCCTTATCCAAGCTGCCCACTGGGTATCAGCAGTGCCCTTCATAAATCGTTCCCAGGAGCAGCTTGGGAAAGCATTGCTCAGCATGGGCCAAAACCAGGGGCAGAAAGATTGCCAATGCTACTTACCAGTATAGATGTAGCATGAACACATTTTGCTTGTATTTGAAATAAATTTATGGAAAGTGTTCAGGTTAGTGAGGCCACCATAAATGCATAAAAATAGTTACCATCCTGCAAAGCTACTGTAAGCAGTTAAAAAAAGTAGTCTATAACTGGGTTATAGATCTCTCTGAAACATTTATACTTTATTTGCTGGTTCAAACACTTAAAAATAAATAATGTTTTATATGAAATGTCATTGTGACATAAAAAAACCAAAATGATTTTTCACAAAATGTAACAGGAGTGTATGATAGCTTAAAAAAATGTGGTTGCTTTATGCCTGAAACAGTTCTGTGAATCCAACCGAGAAAGAACATATAATTTGGACTTACCTGAATTTGCATTTTCCTTCAACTTGATCTGCTTAGAGGTATTAGGCATGGCAATACTATTTTGGTTGATAAGCAATATGAGGACAGGAGGACAAGGTCATTAGAAACAAAAAAAACACTGTCTAGCAGAAAATGTATTTTTCTACATTTCTACAACTGTAGCCCTCCCATAATCTCCAAATTACATAATTACATGATTCCACAGTTTTGTCTTGATGGTAGGAATACAAGTGGGCTTTCTGCAAATTAATCTTCTCTTAATTTCTTCACCCAGTGGGATGAGAGAGACTGGTCTAACCCATTTACCTTAGGCAACTATTTTTGCATGGCATGAAATCTGGAAGTTCTTGTCTCTCTGCAGAGAGAGTCTAGTCAGCTAGCTGATTAGGAAACCAGAGTTAGGTAAAACAAATGGCCTGTTTCTATTACTTCAAGTAGGTTTGGAAAATCCCTCTAGGCATGAGATGTGCCAAGTGCCTTTAAAAATCCAGCGCCAGATCTCTGCAAAATCCCAACCACCTGTGTTATGTGCTCAGTTTGCAAGTACTTTTCTGTGCTTTCCAAACCCCCTTGGCTCATGTCAGCAGAAAATATTTGCAACCAACCCATATAGTTCCAACTGCAGATGCTGCTGAGAAGCTGGCTCACCCCTGCAGGAGGAGGTCAGCTCTCAGCACAATACCTCAGGACGCTGACAAAAGCAAAAGCAAAGCAAAAGATGTATGTATGCAGCCAAGGGTTATCCAACAGCCCTGCAACGAAGGGAACCTACTGCTCAAGCCTCCCATACACATGGGATTGGGTATGCCACAGCCGCTACCACAGACCTGACACTGAAGAAGATTATGGTGCGTGTCCACCTAAGGAAAGGAGATCGGACCATTCCCCCAAACAGAAAGACAAAATGAAAACAAGCATTTTTGAAAGTGGGAATAAGTATTTCTACCCTCCACTGAGTGAGAAAGAATTGGGTATCTGTTACTTTTCTCACTGCAATGGGTCTTCGGAACCTAAGCTCAGCCATGCAACATAATTGTCTAACAAATCTACTTGCTACTCTGCCCATGTTTCCTTAGAAAGGAAGTAGTAGACAACTATGTCTTCATCCTGGAAAGGTAAAAGCTTTGTTCCCTGTTATTTTGGAGAGAGATCTGGACCAACCACTGAGTGCTTGGCAGATTAAAACAAAAAAAAAAACCCAAACAAAATACAATTAATGTCTTCAGTCTCTGCACTGTCAAATATTCTCCTGTCCTCTCACAAACCTTTGGATGACTCTGAAAACCCTCCAAATCTCTGTTATGATGCTTATCCCAGAGCCTGGGAACTGCTAACCCATCAAGGGAATATGAACACAACACACCATTTAGAGACATGACTAGGAAAATAGGATTTGTGAATTGCTATGGAGGAACCATTGAAACCCTGACTGCAAAAGGAAAACAAAATATTTCCCTATGATACCTGAGATTTTCAAATAAATGAAAAAGAGAAGAGTAGGTCTTATATAAGAAAATAGTCAAGCAACATCTGAAATGCAGCATAAACTGGGTAGACCCCTTGTCATGGTATATTGCACTTCTGTCAAGGGTATGAAATAAAGGGAGAGGGAGGGAAGAGTAAAAACTGACAGACTACAGTTCACTGAAAGTCTGATTCAAAATCCAACAGAGTCATCGGATTTTAATGAGTTTTGATTCAGTCCCTACCAGTTTACTTCTGTGTGGGAACAAGAGTTTTGGAAGTAAGCAGTAACACTTATAACACCATCAGGAAAAATGTCTACCAATGGTCAAACAGACGTTTCTAAGAGTGTTATGAAGCATGATAAGCAATAGGATGGGCTTTTAAAATTAATAAATGGGCTTTAAAATAAGGTTATTATTTTAAAGTTAGAAAGTTACTGATAAGACCTTAAAAGAAACCCCCTCCACAAAGAGGAAAGTAAGTATAAATTGCTAGGAAAAACTGACATAACAGAGACAGACCTCAAAGGATGAAGAGAATTTTGTTTGGAAAAAAGAAGAGAACTAGGAGTATTGAAAGAAAGCAGGATTATGATGTCAATAACTAGATGAAAAGAAAGTTGTGCCAGGTCTCAGTGTCTTTTCTGTTTCTGAATTGTCTATTATCGGTTAATTTTATTCTCTCCTTCTCTAGGTTTCCTGGTGCTGTCACCATGCTGGGCTCAATTCACCTCCTGTTCAAGAAAGAGATCATGATGCTGTGACTGAGCTGGTTACAAAAGGAAAACTGACTGTGATAATTCAGATTAATGTACAGGCATCAGTTTTCCTTGGCAAGCTGTTAACACAGATGCAAGTCTTTACAGAGGCTCAGCTCTCTTTTCTGCTACCCAGACTCTCCCCTCTCCGATTCCCCGACTCCCAGTGGAAGTGAAAGCGACAGTGCCAGGGCAGGTCATTTTGCTTCTTAGTTGCTTTCCTTGACATCCACTTACAAACCTAAAAGTATATTTATTCACTATTTGTTTTGCTGTCATAACTAAAGCCTTCCATCAGATACAAGAACCCCACTTCGAAATACACCAGAAGATTACCTCTGTCTCAGAAAGCTCTTGGGGGCAAGTCTAATTTACTTCTGTAGGGCCGAAGGGAGGGGAGAAGCTAGCGATGGAAATGTCATTCACTGGAGGGCCAAAACTAATAACATTGCACAGAAATAAAAATATAAGTCTGTCCAAACAGGAAACATAAGAATGCAACTCATACAACCGTAATTCAAGAATAAGAAAAATCTCAGATTTGGAAGGGGGAGAATGGGGGGGGGCAACTTACTTCCTTGTCTGAGAGATACAACTAGAACAGTGGCTGTTCCTAAGCAAGTCATTTAAAAAAAAACATTCTAGTGCACAGAAGGCTGATCCAAACACCTGGGTTTACAGAAGCCACGAATTCAAACCAGAGCTGTTCTCTTCAGGTATGGAACAGTGCTTCTATGGTGGAGGAAATGTTAGGGAACCATGGCTACAGAGTCACATCCAGAAAGAGCCTTGAGCAACCACGGGACAACCTAGGCAAAATTTAAAATCTGCGATACCAGGCTCATTAATCCAGAAGTCCAAAATTCAAAGCCTAGACTTAGTGGCTGAAGCATCAAGTTCAAAATATGTGTGAAGTTCTGCTACTGGGAAAATGCCAGATCTGAAAGGGAGCCACTGAGATTCATGAACTACAGTAGAAAGTGTAAGTGCTGTGTGGTTTTCAATTTCAATTTCCATGCTTTAGAACCCCTTACAAAGCAGTGTGCAAAGACAGCAAGTAGCATAAGGGAGTTGGTGTCACAGAAAAAAGCATGCTCAGGTTGTTTGCCTTACACTGCTTAAGCCAGAACTTAACAGCAAGAAATCAGTATCAGTAATAGCATTGCCCATTATTAAGGTCCAGGGACATGTTCTGGCCATATCTCAACTACACACTGGGAGCACTAGGCCACTGCATGCAGCAGCCTCATACTTTTTTATGCTGCTGTTATTACTTTGAGTTCAATATAAGGAAACCCAGACTGCTGCCTGGGCAGGATGTGGTTGGATTCAAACTACTCCCTAGTCTGCATGATCAGGGGATGAACGTTCCTATATACACTGAGGTGAACAAATGATGCTGCTGAGGGAGTGCCAAGTCCTACGTGCAACAGTTCCTGTCATCTAGGAGGCCAAGGCTCATGTCATATCCTTCGCACCCCTCCACGCTTTTTGTTCAGAAAGGAAGCTTCTGGACCAGAAATGTCAAGTGAGGGAAACACCACTGCAACTCTTTCTTCTCTCCTTACGCATCCTCTCATCCTTCTTGAACACCTACCTGGTCATCCTCTCTTTTGGCCTGAGAAGAATCATCAGCTTTTTCAGGTTTTTCCTGGGACGGATATTTGTGAGTGGGCAAGTAATGATGCTGCTGTCAATACTGAGCCCGAATGTATGCACTCTAATACCCAATGAAAATTCCTGTGATTATTTTTATATGGTATCCATATGTTCATATTCTTTATTGAAACAGAAGGGACCATGGAGTATCTGCTTTCCTTAAAGACTTGTTTGGGGGGGGAGGGCGGGGAACTACTTTTCTAATGGATTTGTGTTCCATACTTATCTACTCTTCAGCATCAGAAATAATCGATACATGCAATAAATCTAAATAGATACATTAATAAAAATTATAAGTGTTGCTGTGAGAGTGATGCCAGCAGTTGTGATACAAGGGTGGTTATCTATCAGTGATCACACATTACTTCAGCGTAAAGCATTTTAAGATCCCAGATATAACAACAGCAACAACGAAAGCCCCACAATGTGCCTGCATTATTTATTCAATATAGTCTATACCACATGCTGCATTTGCATATAAAGAATACCTTATACTGAGTATACAGAGTTATGGAAAGAAGAGGTAGGTAAGGTGTGTTGCATCATCTCTCTCATCTCCCTGCCAACACAGTATCATTCCCTACTGGGTATTTTTAGTGCTTTGCCCAGTCTAGATTAAAATGGAACTTAGTAGTTAGGCTTCTTTCAGGGACTTTTCCACAGCCCAATAGATCTCACAGTCAGTGTTATCTGATATTAGATCTCTATTTTTTTCATCTCTCCACTGTACCCAATTACTCTCAACTCCATTTTTTTCAGAAAACTTCAGTCACGAGATATCCTGAGGCTGGGACCCAGCAAGAAATCAGCCTGTTTATTCTTCACATTTTTTTTCATACTCATGAACAAGAGATATTTGTATAGCCTATGTCACATATATGGCAATATTAACTCTCACAACCATGTGATAACTATGTTTTTAAATTTGCATTTAAAATAATTTGTTCTCACCAAAAATAGAGTTCTACCCACAATTGCAAATGTCCATGTGTCAAGTGTGCAAAATTCATCCTAAAGTGATAACTTCTTTATACATAAAAATGTTAGGGTTTTAAGTGTCATTTCCCAACCTGCTCGTGCTAGAAATGGGCATTTTAAGAGAAGGAGAACCTTGGCTTTCAAAGGGAACATTTTACACATCTCTCACCCTGTAGTGTGATGAGGTTACATACTTTAAAATCGTGCAATGATATATATTCATGGAAGTAGAGCTACCCAAGGTGGCTTCACAAGGGGAGAAGCTGCAGACATACTGCAAATAATGTTGCTTACAACTCTCTAAAATAGTAAGTTCCCTTAAAATACCTTGACTTAAACTCTTTCCCAATGTGTGACTGCTTGTCATGGTCCAAACCTGTCATTGGCATTCATTTGCAGATGACCTGCATAGTTTATTTGAGGTTTTGCTACCTGCTGACTCTGCACCTACACTAAACACATGCTGATAAAACTCCCCACCATGTCATCCTGCAGTTTGTATAGATAAGGGCTGACAGAAGAACTCCCTTCAGGACAGATGTAGTCCTTGGCTTCCTCACCTGTGGCACATTGGCTCATCATCAACAGCTTTTCACTCTCTAATGACACAACATTATTTCAGTTGTTCGCTCCAGTTAAAGAAAATGGAATATCAGCAATGAAGGGAACATTAGCACTGATCTCTAAAATAGATATATTGAGGCACTAAAATGTTCTAAAAGTGATAGCCAGCCTACATGAATGGCATCAGTTCCTACTTACATACTGACTGGATCATTTATCCAGAGAAGGTTATTGGTTTTCTTTTTACTGAATATGACCTTCTTAATAAACACCTGACTGCAGCATGCTACTGCCCCTAAGAAAGAAAACCTAGTCTTAGTGAAAACCCATGGATTTCAGGGTTTTTTCCATAGTTTCTAAGGTCTCAACAGAAATGTTTCAAATAATACATGTGAGCTCTGCACCAGACACCTGGGCCCTAACTGAGCAAAACACTCATTTTTCTGGCTTAAGGTCATCCTAAAAACAAATTAATCAGCCTTTCTTGACTGAGGTGCTATAGAAATAGTATAATCACGTCTTTATTCTTCAGACTAGGCATCTCCTGGCCCCATATTACCCATTGGAAGTGTAACCTATTTATACAGGGAAATTCTGGCATTTGGTTTTTTTGCAAATTATTTCCCTGTTACAATGATAATGAAAAATATCCTTTCATTAGAAAGGTAGGTACATATGTTGAAAAATATGACTACATGAAATGTGAGCAGTGAAAAACTTGAAAATGGAAGGTTTTGTACCTTCAGTGGACAGGTCAGTCAATCAAACTTGGGATTGCTATCTCAGCTCACCAGCCCGTATGGATTTAATATACAAAAGACATTGTGGAAACACAGCCAACCATAAGCATTCATTTCCAAGTACTTAGGTATATTCAGCTGTGTGCACACAAACTTAAAAGCACAGTCATTTTAAAATATTTAAATTAGAAGTAACACATGACTTACAATGTAACAGTATTGCATGTACAACACCATATCATGGTACCTGTATCTGCTGGTAGATAGGTAAGCAGATATGGAAAGACATTTCAACTGATAGGTATGGTCTTACAACATGACTATTAATATATGGTATCCTTGGCAGCAGAAGTGGTCATTTAATGAAGCCCATTGTAGGCTGTGCATGTAATTTGTGTTTTAACTTTTGTAAACAGCACCTAGTTGCTATGGCTTGAGGCTCTGTATAAATCATTAAACAAATATATTCAACAATTTATACGAAGTCAAGAAGCAGGAAATCTCCATTTCCATATTTAAATCTGCCTGCATGTACATCATTACTTTATTTTATTAACTTGCCAACATATACACCCTGTCTGCATACTGTATTGAAAACAGTTGGCTTTTTTGTAGCCTATACTTATAGAATTTTGTATGGAGCTGCAGAAAAATAAGTTGTAGTGATGGTTTGTAACCTTTGTTTAAGTAAGTAACCAAGTCAAGAGACGTCCACACCCAGATTAATAAAATTGCTACTTATAAAGAAATGAGCTATGGCTGCAAATCACAATCAAATCGGGACTTACAGTGCAAGCATATATATGATCTCTTCCAAGCTCACATCAGGCTCCTTCCAGAAATTGAAAAAGCCAGTCCAACAAACGCTCGAGCACAGGCTTTAAACTTAATGTGAGTAGTCACATTAGCATCAGTTGAACTTCTCTTTTGCTTAAACACATGTGTAAGTCTTCGTAGGATTGGTATCTAAATTCATATGGTTCGACTTTCATGGAATACAGAAACTGCAGAGTGCATAACTCTAAGAAAAAATGTACTTTTATGGTTGATTTTACTCACCCAAACAGTTCAGAGTTCTAATAAAAGGCACACAGAATAATAGTATAAAATTATTCTTATCCCTTATTCTCAGTAGCATCAGTCAATGAGAAGAAAAGACTATAGCCTATCCATATTTAATTATGAAGAAGGTTTCTCTCTGATTAATTGAATCATTAAACATGCACAGATACATTTCATGGTATTAAATATTAGTTACCTTCCAGTATATTAAGAAGTAAAAATCAGAGTGGATTAAATGGGAAGAATTATTCTTAGTATACGTCTTGCAGTGCATACAACCCCTCACTTGTTTCCCAGGAAACGAAAAGGAAGCACAGACATTCAACAGAGAACAAGAAAATGTGCATGGGCTGCAGTACAAATGGCAAAAAATCTTGGCCTTTTTTTAATTTATTTATGGTTTTAGCTATTGTGCTGTTTATTCTAGACTTTACAAAAGAACAATTCCAGCACTACTCATATTCCGGTACTGGCAGTTGGTGTTTCTATTAAAAATACAATAAAAATACTACTTTAGGCATTAGGAGATATGGCAAAACATATCCAACCAAAATATCTGCAGCATATGTTCATAATAAGGAAGGATTTATCAAAACATTTTTATTTGAGAACCCCTGTGTTTTAAGTGGCAAGTAACTGCATTAGCAAATGCTGTGCCTCGTTTCACAGGTTTTTATATATATACACATATGCACAATTTACATCCAGAAAATTCATTTCTGTCCGATAACTTCATTAAAAGAGAGTATAAAGGGGAAGATTTAAAAAAAAAAAGAAAAAAAAAAAGGAAATCAAGTGTCACTCAAAGAAATGACAAGGCTGAGAGAATAGTTTGGAGCGGAGGTTTTAAGCTGCCATGCTGTGCCTTTCACAGCTGCCTACACTTCATGTCATTAATAACCAGTAAATAAGATCTGCAGGTGGGCATATAGGGCACCCTGAGCCAAGAAGCTGTAGCTAGGGCTTCTGTCTCGAAGATGGGTGGCCAGGCTCATTTGCACAAGGCTGCTTATGTTTCCATACAGAAGTGTAACCCTACTTAGCATAGCTTCAGGGAAGCTGCTACAATACAGAGAATGCTAATTACTGTAACCAACTGGCAATGATGCATCCAAAATTAAATGGCCTGTGACTGAGCAGATGAACAATTTTTATAGCCCTAAGTTCAGGGAACATGGATATTCTGTCAAATTAACAGAGAGTCTATTTGGTCTTAATAGGTAAATTGAAGTCTTTTAAAAGACATTTAGGTGTGCTATTAAGTTATCAGTGTGAGTACAGTTTTCCTTCCAGTTTAAAGGTGTCCAATTTGAATCTAAAATACCTCTAGCCTATTACAGGAAAAAAAAAAAACCCACAACATTTTATGGCCCTTATAAGCTTCATTTTCAAGTGAAGCTGCAACATGGCCTCTGCTCCTACTCTAGGTTCCTGTTCATCTCTTTGTACTCAGGCAAAATTCCCACTGAAGTCAGTAGCAGCTCTGAGCACAGAGGCCTTTGGGCACAGACAATGCAGGCTGCCACCTCAGTCTTCAATTCCAGTGAAATTTGGGTGTTTTTCAGGAGAACATTGTAAGATCAAAGTTTTTACTTGACTTTCTACAATGAGCTTTAACAAGTAAATCAAAGCCAAGGCCAGACGTAAATAGTCCTTGATTTTTCTTGATTGCACTTAGCAAATTAATTACCCATACATTTCAGCACAGATGATACAGCAGTCCAGCTTTCCTACAAGCGCTCTCAACAAATTTATGTATTCTTTATTATCCTCTTTAAAGTTACCAAAACTTATTTTCTGAATAACAGAAATTGAGAAATGGAAAAGGAAAAAAAATATAAATAAACAATGTAGAAAAAAGTTCCAAAAGACAAATTTTATTGCCAGAGTGCAATCCTTTTCAAAGGATGTTTTGTAGCAAGTGAGACTCACAATGAAAGCTATTGGTGCAGTATACCTGGCAGAATGGTTCATTTATAGATTTATCAGTAAGCAAGACTCTGGCTGCTTTCAGGAAAAGCAGAGTTGTAAGCAAGTCTGGCTTAGTCTCCCCCCAGATGACAAACAGCTGGATCTGAAACCCACTGCACTTAGGATATGATTACAGAAATGTCACTGAAATCAAGATCTTTAGTTTGCCAACCATACAGAATTGAAACACCTATGTTTCTTCATCCCAGCTTCTCAATACAAATTATGGGATTCACCTCATCAGTCTTAAGACACATCTACAGTGTCTAGTCTACTCACCCCAGGGTCCCTTTTATAGGCATTGGAGAAAAACTAGGCACTTGTAGAATACAATTCATCAAATCTATTTAGGATGTTTATCTGAAGATATGATGCATCATATCCTAGAAAGCTCTGTTTCTCTGCAACAACTCCCAGATGTGTCTGGTGAGATTTGCTCACCTCTAGATACCTACATCTTTTCGTTGGGTGAAGAGGAATCTACAAAAAAATTCTCACTCGTTTTTCAGACAGCCAAGATGAAAGCTGCATACCCTGCATGCCCTTCAAAGGGCTCTTTATGGGTTCCTTGAATAGTGCATGAACACTGGCAAAGCCACCTTTCGTGGCCACCAGGACTCACTCAGGGTCTCCTTCTCCTTCACCCCCACGAGCGTGGAAGGGTGAGGGAGCTGCAGAGACAAGCTTGCCAAGGAGCAAAGCTGGCAGAACAGCTGCAGCTGCCGTTCAAGCCAGAATTGATGGATATTGATAACATCATCAGAATATCTCTGCAGTTTTCATATTGGCCCCTCTCTCCACTTATTGGCTGTTCGCTCCAATTGCTTCTATCTTTGCTTTTCCGTTTCTCCATTTCCGTCCTAACATACCCCCCCCGGATAGATTTAAAAAACAATAACACAAAGCTTATAAAACTCCAGCAGTTCCTGGATATATGTTATATCCTTCCCTCCCTTCCTCTCTTGTCAATTTAAGATCTGTACAGCAGTCTGTTTCTTAACTGTTTTTCCTGAAACTAGCCTCAGAGGCTAAGTCTACATTTACCTGAGCTGCGGTGTCCCAGGAGCACTCTGAAGTCTCTGATGTTGTGTCTGATAAGCTGTCATCAACTATTAAAAATGGGGTGGGGTGTTTCTGTAAGAGACAACAAGAAAAATTACTTGAATACTGAACATCTTTGCTAAACGTTATTGTAATGAAGAGACAGAGAAAATGGGACTATAGATTTCAGAGGTAAGTCAAGCATGAAAGACCTGGGACCAATTTGGATCTGTAGCATCTTATGTATCTTGCTGGCGAATGCCTGGTCCTGCAAGGAGCCGTATACAATGCCCTGGTTGCTGCTGCACTCGAGAAGTCTCTGATTTTGAGCCAAGGGTAAACATACATGTTAACAAAATGCAAAACAACACTTTCTTACATTTTTAACAAGAAATCCATTAGAAAGCCTTTCAAATATCAGCTGAATTTATTAAATCAACTAAATCCAAATAATGCAAAATTTCGAGAGACAGAATTACCTACTGCATATACTTGCAGGAGAGATTATTTTTCTCTTACATTATTATGAAGTTAAAACAATTTCATTAAAATACACAGCTTTGTATATTCTGGACTGAAAGAACTCTGTGTGTTTAGGGAGAGACTGAATTAAAAAAAAAAAAAAAGATGCATTTCCATAAACTAGTAGCTCATATTCAGCTACCAGATTCATTCTCAGAAGTGCTGAAGTTGTTGAACAGTGAGTTAGTGACACAATACTTCAGTGGGAAAACTCCAGTTGGGCCATTTTGCAGGTGTCCGCAGCAAAAAGCCAGGAAGAGCCGGGGCACTGTTACAGTTGTCTCTCTCTATGGCTTTGCAGCTTTTCCTTTTCTTCTTTTATGCCAGGAAAGACCGTCCAGGATTACCGAGCTCAGTACAAAACTTAACACACTGCTCACATTCACACTGGCATCTGTCAAATCACTGGATAAAGAGACAGCTGGCTCCCACCACCAGACTATTGCAAAGAAATGCTCAGAGGGTGATATATTTACTAGATCTCCTTAGCATCCCCCCTGTTTGAAGATGTCAGCTGCAACTGGACTCAGAATCCACTTCTGATTACACAACATGCAGAGAATAGACAGGCATCTTTTTAAGGATATAACTGGAGTAACTTAACACATCCCCCATTACATACGCTTGCTAGCACTTCTCTGCTGGAAATGACTGTCTCTGTAGCAGACAATACCCTTCTTGATTTGCCATAATGCAAAACAAACAAATTATGTGCAGCATCTTGACAGCCCATGGACAATGAAAGCGAAAAATGAGTTTGACTTGGAAGATAAGGAGAACAGGGGTAGCAAACAGCTCAGAGGTAGTAAGATCTTAAACCATCACAGCTATTTGTAAAACAAATGGGTTACCTGGATGCCCTCTGCACATGCTGTCTCTGACATGATCCTTATAAGACTACTTTTCTGAAAGGGCAGAAAAGCACTGTGTGTGACTGAGATTTAAAGGAAGGGGTCCAAGAACTTGCTGTAGTGTGATTTAATTTTTTACAGGAAAAATCAGTGCTGTGGATATGCCAAATGTATATGAGGATGTTACATTTCAGCAGAATATATGGTAAATGAGTAGTATACGTTGATTGGAGAGCAGGACTCTGAAATTAAATAGGTTTTTTTCAACCTTAGGTACATGGATAGTCACAAAAATGATCCATTGTCCATATTACACACATCCAATGTCAGCAAAAATAAGGAACGCTGACAGGGGTTCACATGACTCCATACTGATGCTGAGGAGCACACCAGGACGCTCTGTTGCCCATAATTTGAAGCTGTATTTCAGAGCCTCTCAGAAGAGCTGTGCCAGAATAAACACGGTTTTGGAGTGACAACAATGGGCAACCAGTTTTGATTTCAGACATTAAAGATGAGGCATGGGATTTTTCAGAGATGTAAAAGATAACGGTTGCTACGTGATCCCATTACTCTGAAGTCCTCAGACAAGAGGGATTTTAGAGAACAGTGACTTATTTTAACATGCTTTTTTACCAGAGAATAGGACAGAGAACCCAAATGTACTGCAGCAGCTGTAGCAAGTCTGCCATTCAGTTCTTCCTGGCCTGGAGAAATTTGTCATTCTCAGTGTGAAGCACAGCATTACAAAGTAAAACACAAAGTATAGGGTGGGAAAGGATTCATCCTGCTCCATGAATGCTTCAGGTCACTCTTCAGCTGTGTGCTCTTACCCCTGATATGTCCATACCTGTGTTTCTTAAACTATAAGAGAAGCATAAAGCAAAAAAAAAAAAAAAAAGATTTAATTGTCAAGATGGAGATTATTAGCTGCAACTGGACTGGGAATGTTAATAAACATTGCTTACATTGCTTCAGTACTGCTTCAGGTGTGGTGAACATGCTATGAAAAGGATGGTGTCCACTCCAGATGCTTGGGACCAAAGAGCCCACGCTTTTCCTTACAGCGTCTCTCTTTAAAAATCCTTAGAGTTTCTGTTTATAAATGCAACTCCTGCAAAAGTAAGTAGTGGGTTTACTCCCAGGCACAAGAGATGCAGAGGCAGGCCCTGCAAGAGCACTCCTAGGTACCCTCACCATCCTGGGATGGGTCATCACCTTACATATGACCTCCATGACAGGGACTACAGCAGGGCTGGGGGCATTCAACAGATGTACCCACAAACACACACCCTCACGCGGCTTGTCTGGTGCTTGGGAGAGGCCAAAGAGCAGCCAGAGCACTGTACGGCCATCAGGAAGGCAGCACCACCTGTGACACACTACCAGGAATCAGGACTCGGCCACTGAAGGTGGGACGGGAAACACCTCTTTCCTCCCCTCAGAGAAATCCACACTTACTCTCAAATTATTCCTTCTGCCTGGGATGACAGTGGCCTGCAACTTCCAGCTAAAGAGATTTTATAGGTGACAGATGCCAGTCAGCAAGCCCTACGGTATGAGCTGTGGGTACTCAGGACCTTTCAGGAGGAAGGGATAAACCGGCCGAAAGGTGGCACAATGTGCAGTGGCTGCATTGTTGGCTGGCTGCTTAAATTAAATTTTAATAGAACTTTTAAAAATAATTTCAGTGTAAACCACAATGTATGTGAGTGAGCTTAAATTAATAAAAAACTATCTTTCAAGAATGAAGAATAAATGTAATCTGAGATCAATATTTATGAAGCTGTGATTAATTGACTGATGACCAAATGATTACAAACTTCTGTCTGAGGCAGCTACTCAAATGTATTAGCTTTGACAAAAAAAAAATTAAAAAAAATACAAACTGGGTCAATGAAAAAATGCATTCCTAATCAATTTTTAATAGCACTTAAGATTTTATGATTTTTTAAACTTTCCTTTTAATAATTAATCAGAAAAATGAATCTAATTTAAACAAGGTGGTGTAAGGTGTTCTGTATCTGTTTGATGGTGTTCTTAATGAAGAAATTCAATTAGGGCTGACTTTTCATTATAAATCTCCGGTTTTAAGGAACACTCTGATTGGCTGGTAAACATTTGAGACTGGGAGAATAACGGAGGTGAACCGCACTGCTCAGCACAATCTACTCATTAAGATTTTACACTGTTAATTCCAGACTCCCCTCACTTCCAAAAACAAAAGAAAAAGGAAAAGAAAGTCCATGATCTCTGTGATCTCTGTAACTTTTTCAAACTTTTCTGGTGTGTTGCAGTACTTTGCCTTGTTCCTTGCTACATCCTGGGGACAGATCCTCAGCTGGTAGCAGGCACCATAAGGTATACTGAAAGGCCATCATAATTACAGTTTAAACTAAGGCCTGTTGCACCCATGTGTGTATTTTGTCAGTAATGTACTCCATGGTTCAAACCGGTGTAAGGAGGAACATCAGAGGTTAAGCAGCAGCCAAAACTTGCAGAATAATGGCCCAAACTTGAAGATGTTCCCTGTATGGCTAGGTAGAAGCACCATCCTCCTGAAGACAGTTAAATCTCTGCAGATGGAAGGCTTAGAGAGAGATCTTCTATGCATAAAAAGTAGCTAAAATTCACCCCTCTTCTCTGTTATATTGCCTATTTCACAAAGGCTCTGTATATACTTGCAAATAAAATAAGCACAGAACACAAAGCACAGCCTGTTTATCCGTAACTTTTGACGGTCAGGACACCGCCTGGTACATCTGTGGCTCTGGTTGCAATAACCAGCCTTCCCCCAAACAGTCTCCTGAAAAGCCCATGGAGATATCCTTAGCCTGAGACATACATACCATTACAGGTGGGTTAGAGAGTGCCTGCACAGCATAATACTTCTGGAGCTTCTTCCTGCCCTCAGATGTCATTCTAGTATAATTCAGTTTGCTTGGATAAAATATTCACCTGAAAAAGGGTCTGACGGGAAATCAACCTCTTGCATGACCCTTGAAAAGAAAAAGGGGCATAGCCTAATGTCCTAAGCATGCAAACTGCACCAACTTCAGCTATAACCAAGCTTTTCTATTTACTTGTTTGGCTCCTTGCTAACACATGGCAAGAAAAATGGAAAGTATCAGAAGGGCAAGATCAAACAAAATATTAAAAGGTCATAAAGAATGGGGGTTTTCTCACTGAACTTTTGACGCCTAAAAGTAAGATGTCTAGGTCTGAGCTAGTCACTTTGAATTCCTTTGTGGACCGCAGACCCTGAGAGCAGGTATATTCTACTTTAAGAGGAGATAAAGTTACTATGGTTAAACTCAAAACGAAAACTGCATCTGTAAAAGCAATTTCTCATCTTTTACTATTTCGTGTTAAGAAGACTAACTGCACCAAGCTTACACAAGACTGCCAGTCTCAAACATTATTAAATCGCCAAAGCTATGCTCGTACTCTGCCCCCAGCTCACTTACCCAACGGCCAGAGATTTACCTTCTGGCCTCTAGCATTCATTTCATTTCCTTTCTGGTGGTACAACATTTTCTCCACAGCCAGAACCCAAAACATCGTTTTAAAGAGAGAGATGAAATTTGCCTTCATTTTAAAATGAAAGTCACATGGGAACTCCCAAAGAGCAAGTAGCAAGAGCAGCCAGCCTATGGTGCTCAGGCAGCATAGACGGGGAATATCTGAGAGCTACGTACTTCCGCTGAATGGCCTCTGAATGACATCAAGAAGAAGGATTAGGCAGCCAGTGAATCCCAGAGCTGGTGCCTCACAACAGGAGCCAGCGAGGCCATCTCTCTGCAGGGTTCATCAACAGTAAAATCCTGTGCAGGGAGAACCTGTTTTCACCCTTTCCAAAAGTAGTATATTTTAAGGAGCACAGGTTTGAAATTAGGCACCCAGAATCCCACATTTCTTTACTCTCGGTTTTAGGCAAATTTCACTCTGCATTCCCCTAAACCATGTAAAACCACCTGGGAAACCCTTCTTAAAAGCTAAAGATCCAGCCTTGTTTCTTGAAGAGGAAAACTCTTCAAGGCAAACTTAAACAGACTTCACTGTTGCAGAAGTGGACACTGAGAGCAGATAGCCTGGCTTGGCACTGCCTGGCAGCTTCCAGTCATTTCTACCTCAGAAGAACAAGAAAAAGAAAAAAAAAAAAAGTCAGTGTTTCACATCTATTTGTGCAGGTGTAAACAATGACATTCAAGTTAGGTTTTCATGGCACAAAGCCACACATCCAAACGTACTCAAATTATTAGAAATAATGCAACTGCACTAGTTACTTATCACTTATAAGCTGGGCTAATCAGCCAAGAAGACATGAATTTCACTGCTCACACCCTCACCTGCCCCTCACTCTCTCTGCACAACATGCTGCTGGGAAACACACACAGATCCAAAATATAGGCAACTTAGGCACTTTAAGCCAAAAATACGGTAAGTTTATTCAGTTTTATGAATCAGACAATGTAAGCCTCAAGTTAAAAAGACCTAATGGGCTCAGTTTAGTACTCTGACCAGTTTATCTTGTCCTATACCAGTTCCTTTCAAGCTCTCATCAAAGAACTTTTCATTTTTGTGATAGATAATGTTCTGTATTTTCACTATTGACCAGCTCAAGGTTTCTGAGATTTCAAGAGCAGGTAGTGAAGTGGCAGAAGCATTTCACAAATAAAGCCCTAATCCTGGGAGGTCATTCATAGTTAGGTTCTCGACTTTTAACCCATCCTTTTAACCATCCTTTCTCTGTAGATTTAGTAACAGCAGTGGCCAGATACCCAACTCCTGCCTGCCTGTTATGCTCCAGTGCCTCCACAGAGGCATGCCAGGCATTCCAGGAAGTTTTTTATCTGTTTCATCCTGGCTCCAGCCCTACTGCAAAAGCACCCTCCACGCTACAGGGACTACTGTGTTAGGCACCCTGGACCTTTTAAAGATTTGTTACCTCTTGCAGTCACATATTTCTCAGTTCCCCTTAGCTGCAGCAGATTGTTACCCCTCCAGTTCCCTTCTCCTCGCTCTCTGTGGTCTCTCTTTCTCTCAGCACTACAGAATTAAATATTTTCCATGCCCCTGAAGAGTTGGTAACATCATCCCATAAATTTCAACTAAACCTCAGGCGCTACGAGATCACAAATAATTTTTGAAGTATTCGTTCACTGACTAGGCATCCAACTTCAGCAGAAATCTGCTGAACAAATAACTTTAACCTCCTTACACAGAAAACATATTCCTTTTAGCAGCTTATTCAGAAAAATAAGCTCCTTTACAACCTATTTTTGGTTGAGAGAAAATATATTCATCCCAACAGAGCTTGTTCTCTAACAGGTCACTTTCCAGTTACATACACTTTTTTGAAGCAGTGGAAGGCATGCCTTTGAAAGGGTTCCTGCTTTATCCCAGATTCATTTAAAAGAGTTTCACATGTCAACTGTAAGATGCATTTCCTTGCTTTTGATTTCTCTTTCATACATTTGCCCTTTTGCTCTTTGTATTGTCTATTCACATTTTTTCAATAAAAATCAATATAAAAATAAAGCCAAGAAAGATAAATAACAGGGATCCACCACATTCCTGTGCAGTCCACTGGCTGCACGATAAACTCACTCAAGGAATTTCAGGCTCCAGTGGTTCTCTTTAAAGCTCAAACCCCAATAATTTTACATTTCTCTTGGAAAAATTCTCTGAGCACCCTCTTACCTAAGTGGCAGGTCACTCATGCCGGGACTCAAAGCATCTCCTCACAGTGGATGTCCACTCACTCCAGCTTATGATAATTAATAGTATGTCCATTATGTTGCTAATTTGTTCTTTTTTTACTTGACATTAAATCATTTTTTCTGAAGTGTCCTGGTTTCAGCTGGGGTAGTTAATTGTCTTCCTAGCAGCTGGTTTAGTGCTATGTTTTGGGTTCAGTATGAGAAGAATGCTGGTAACCCACTGATGCTTTCAGTTGTTGCTAAGTAGCATTTAGACTAAGTCAAGGATTTTTCAGCTTCTCATGCCCAGCCAGCAAGAAGGCTGGAGGGGCACAAGAAGTTGGGAGGGGACACAGCCAGGGCAGCTGACCCAAACTGACCAAAGGGGTATTCCATACCATGTGACATCATGCCCAGTATATAAACTGTGGGAAGTTGGCCTGGGGGTGGATCACTGCTCGGGGACTAACTGGGCATCAGGTGGTGAATAATTGCATTGTGCATCGCTTGTATATTCTAATCCTTTTATTATGACTATTGTAATTTTATTAGTGTTATCATTATCATTATTAGTTTCTTCTTTTTATATTCTATTAAATTCTATTCTATATTCTATTATCTCAACCCACAAGTTTTATTTCTTTTCCCAATTTTCTCCCCCATCCCACTGGGTAGGGGGGAGTGAGTGAGCAGCTCCGTGGTGCTCAGCTGCTGGCTAAACCACGACATGAAGTTTACTAAAAAGTGTTGTGTTTTAACACATGAATACTCAATCTTTATCAAGCGCACCTTATTCAAACCTGTCCTTTCCCACCTAAGGATACGTTACCATCAAAGCTGCTAGGCCTCATCTATGCTGGAATGTCACCATGGATTAGTGTGCTCGCTTTATTTGCAGTGACTTACCTATATCAAATTGAAATGCATCCATGCAACTCTGCTATGTCGGCCTAAGATACTTTCCTTGTTAATCATTGCATCCACAACTTTACGCTTGTTTGAATTAGCTGCTCAGCATTTCAAGCATTTATCATGTGCGCAATGTTAACTCACTCAGGTCTATAATTTTCAGCATGCTGTGGCACGTTTACAAGAAACTACAGGAATCCTGGGACTGAGGTCAAGTGAGCAGACTCCTAGGAGCCTCCCGTCCCGCCAGCAGTGCTTCCCAGCCGCTCTCCGGCAGCCTGGAAAGCGCAACACCAAGGCTCTGCGATTTGGAGAGTCATTCGTGCAAGCCAGGCAGCAGGTGTGAATTTTCATCTGTGGATTTGGCCCCTCGGTTTACATGGTTTGCGGCAGTATCTTCCATCAGGCATCGTTAGGCAAGTGCCACCGTGCATGGCACTTGCAGGGCTTGGGGGCTTATCGCGGTCCTCATTTCCTTGTCGCCCTCAGAGCCGCGGGCGTGTGGGCTGTGAAGATCCCACCTGAGCTGACAAGCAACGCTTTGGGCCAAGAAGTGAGGGGTTTCAGCCAAGCTGCCCACGCAGCAGAAGGGCAGCGTGGGAGCCGAGGGGCGATGCCGGGCACAAGACCGCTGCCGGGTACGGGCTGCTTGCAGCTGGACTGAGGCGGTGGGGAAGGGGGGCTCGTGCCCCGGGGAGTTTCCCCTGGAACACGTTCCCTTTTGCTGTATCCTATTCTGGAGTAGGAAAAAAGAGGGACGTGAGGAAAAGGGCAGAGGAAGACTCGGGGGAATGAAGAGGGTTAAAACGCCCGGTTTATTTAATTCAGCACAATGAAACCTGAGCGAGGGATAGGTTTATACGGGGAAAGGAAGGCCCTTGTAAGCGCGTCGGCCTCCCCCCGCGAGGACCCTTTACCAAGCGCTCCCCACGGCGCTGCGTTTCCCCTCAAGAAGGCCGCGCGTAGGCCAAGAACTCCACGGGCCACCCCCTCGGGGCCGGCGATGCCTGGCCTGGCCCGGCCCGGCCTGGCCTTCCCCGGGCGGGCCCGGCGAGCCCCCGCCATCCCCGAGGCCGGGCCTTTTGCGGCGGGGGGACGCGAGGCGGGGGGGCGGCGGCGGCTGCCGGCGGCGGGCAGAGCCGTGAGGGGCCGGCGGCTCCCGCCCGCCCTCCAGGGGAGCGCTGCAAAAGCGCGCGCCGCCTTCCCTCCGCGGGCGGCGGCTTGGCCTCGCCGGCTTGCCGTAGCGGGGCTGGCAGGGGGCCGGGGCCGCCGCCGCCGCTACCGCCCGCCCGCCCGTCCGTGAGACTTCCGTGCTGGCCGGGCCGGGCCGCGATGGCGCAGCACGGGCCGAGCGTCACGCTGTCCCTCACGCTGCCCATCACCTGCCACATCTGCCTGGGGAAGGTAACGGCGTCGCCGCTGCCCTTCCCCCTCAGCCCGGCGGCGGGTGCGGGGAGGAGGGGAGGCCCGGCCCGCTCCGCTCCGCTCCGGCCGGCGGCTTCTCGGGGGGCCCCGCCGCGACCCGCAGCCCTGACCCCCACCGGGTTTGTCTCTTTTAAGGGACGGCGGCTTCGCGCTGGGAAGAAAGTTGGGGCGTGGGGTCCCTTCCCCGAGGGGGGGTGAGGGGTCCCGCCTCGGGGAGGAGGGAATCCCGTCTCCCGGCTGCGGGCGAGGTTTGTTGTCACCGTTGGGGGCGGGCGGGCGGGAACCGTGAGCCCCCCCACACACACACCCCCGGTGGGAGCCTCCCGGGGGTTGTTAGAGGGGGCTGGGGGCCACAGGCCCCGAGGTCGCTCCCGCGCCGGAACGTGGGTGTACGTATGGGTCGCGGGTGAAGGTTTTGAGGTTTGTTTTTTTTCTTCCGGTATCAGTAGGATAATCTGCTTTAAAACACGAGTTGAGTTTGTCTTTGAGCGTGGTGCTGTGTCGTAGAGGACAAGTGAAAAAAGCGGGGATGCGTAACCAAGTGGATTTAAAAAGTACCGAGCAAAACTGCAGCAGTGTGGAGAAAAAGTTTCCGTTTCCTCTTTCTGACCCTTTCTCAGTCCCTTTCTCTTCTCCCTCGGCAAGCGGAGTGCTCTTGCTAGTCTGTTGCCTGAAAGCCCCAGAGCTAATTTCATAGCTGTCACTAATTGCTTCTCAAATTCTTTGCTCATTCCCCACTACTCTTTTTTTGCTCGTTTCCCCGCGCTCCAAAACAAAACAGACCTCTTAAAGCACAACAGTAATTACAAGGGAAGAAATGGCCTTTTATGTTTGTACTCTGGCATTTACTGTCCGGTTTCTTTCTACCTCACGTGGCCTTTACTCTGAGACGGTTTCTGCTGGAGTGATAACAAAAGAATAGGCGCGTTTGATGTATAAAGTAGGTGTAGTGCTGGCAGTGAAAGCAGTCAGACGTCTCCCTTTTCTCAAATCTCTTAACTCGGACAAAGTGATGCTTTTAGCAACCATGTTTACTCATTTCTTGGCTTTTCTGTGGAAGCCAAGCAAGACTTCCTGGCTGTGGCCCTGTTACCTCTCCTTTTCTGTTTATCTGTTTAATGAAAATGCAGGAGAACACAAATTTACTGTGTCTGTAATGCAGAGTGGATACTCTTGAAAAAGAGGAGAGCGAGATCAAACTGACAACGTATTTGCTATTTGAATCTGACCTAGGTATTCACTCATATTTTGCTGTAATGCCACTGGCTTATTTCAAGCCACTGCTTCATACTTCCACTTCTTTTCTGGAGTTGGTCAGGAGCTGATGTGCCTGAGTTTGTACTGGAAGAGATTTCCACGCTCTTCTTGCTTGGTATCTTGCATTGAGGTTATATATTAGCATTATATAAGTGAATCTACTGGTGATATCTGTAATAAAGGTATTTGAATGCTTTCCTTTTTAGATGCGTGAAGCTGTTTAAATTTTGCCAAAGTTGACAGCTCTGGCTGTCCTTTTTTTGATACATATCTTTGTCTCTAGCTTGGAACTTCATTGAAAAACTTCATCAGAAAAAGCTCTTCTCAAGAGTAAGGTTAGAGGAAGAAAAAGTTACTTAGTTTAAATTAAGAGAAAAATCTTGCCAGTTTTGTCCTGTCTTGGGGGGGGGGGGGGGGAGCAGAAAGTGTCATGGAGGGTTGACATATACTAATACTTCTGTGATTTGTAGCGTAGGCTTCAAATTGAGTAGAAAGCCTACCCTACAATCAGAATGTACCTCTTTCTATCTCTGCAAAATTTGCAAAGGACTGACTGCAAAAATAGGAACTATTCTCTGTGCATGATGGTAAGGAGATAAAAAGAGATATTGAAGAGAAACTTATTCAATAATGTCAACCAATCATTGTTTTTAGTGAAGCAAAAATCTTGGCGGGAGGATGGGACACGTTAGCCCATTTTGTTAGGGTGAACAGTGTCGTAAAGTATATTGGCAAGATGTGCAAATAACCATTTATAATAAGAGTTAATTGCTTGATAAATTTCATGTTTGTCACCTGAATGTTCTTTTAACACAGTCTGGGCTATCTTCTAACATATCCGTATTCATAATTAGTGAGCAGATCAGAAGCTATCTGCACCGGGCTATTAGATTTACTCATCCTAGAATGACTGAAGGTCTCTGTCTCTCCTGTTGGTTTTGGTGTTGACAGCTTGCTTGGGCACTGGCACACAATTCTGTGTGTGTTGAAACCCCCTAGGATGTCTGGGGATTTGTTCACTGCTATCCGTGTGCCTGCTCTTCCATGCGCCTGCTCCTCTGTTAATACTGCTTGAAGGTCCAGAAGTGCCTTCAAAGTGACATAGACGTGTACAGGATTTGATTTTGATCTGCCTGAGTATCGCATTATGTGTGGGGGCAAAATTAGGAAATTGCTTAAAATCATCGAGCTGATCAAGCCATCCTAAGCTGTAGTCTTTCTAGACATTATGGTCGATTAAGGAACCGAAACTGTATTGTAGTTCAAGTGAAATGCGTTTTTTAGTAATGAGTATGTCACGATCCCCCACCCCCCAGGCTTGTCACAGTCAGTGGCTCAGGGACTCGGTGAAGGGCAGCAGCACCCCCAGCCATTGTGTGGCATTTCAATAGCGGCCGCGTGGATTGCTTTGTGTGCATCCTGAGCCAACAAAAGTATAAACCTCAGCCCTGAAATGAAACTTGTAAAGGTGTGTAAATCAGAAGCACTGTACCCTGGAGAGTAATAAATGTGACTTACTATTTTGCTAGAGATATGGAGTAATCATTCACTTGCAAGAAGTGCGCTTCCATGTCAGGTTTGGGGTAACTGAGGGTCTCTTGCTCCCCAGGGGGGAGACCTGCACTCCTGAAATGTCTTTTCCTGTTTGGATTATTTTATGTTATTCTGCTCTGTATCCTGTCATCGCCATCCATATAACTGTTCTCTGAGTAAGAAAGGAGTAAGGCTAGTGAAAAAGTTGAGGTTTTTTTTCTTCTAGCTGCTGGTGGGAAAGCTGGAGAAAGTGCTTTTTCTGGTAAAAAGCAGTAAATAACAAGATTATTTTTTTTAGTAATTGAAATTGTAATGTTTAAATGTTTCCAAAGCATTGGTGTGCTAATGCTTGCATTAATCACAAAAAAAGCCTCCTTAATTAGAGGTGAAAGTATGCAGACACTTGGAGAAATTGCTTAGTCTCTCTCTATTCACACCTTCAGTAACTCGAGTTTCTGTCTGTGTATAGGTAAATCCTTTGGCTCCCAGGACTGTCATACAGGAGATTTTAAAAATACTGTGAATCCTGTAATGTGACAGAGACATAAATAGTAAATGGGAAAAGAAGCTGACAGCTCTGGGCCTTAATTCAGATCCATGTGTATTTCAGTGGTAAAACGCTTGGTTTTTAGCTTGCGCAAGACTGATTGTATGGGTATGATTACTACAGGACACATCTAATCTGTTTTCCCAAGTGGTTATCGGCTGTCCTTTGCAGTTGCTTGCTTCTCCCTGTCAACATTTCATTTTTCCTTTTTAGTTTCACTACTTTACTAATAGAATGAAAGAGGAAGATCTTGGGGATGATGAGGACTTCATTTAAAGTTGAAAGGATTCTCTTGAACTTGGGTTTTAAGTGCCACACAGTAGAATCTAAAGTAATAGATACTGATACCTCTGTGTCTCAAAACGTGTTTCTTGGGCAAAATAATTATTTCTAAGACCCTTAACACAGATACTAATGTTAAGTCTTAAGAGATTTGACAGTGTGTATTACAGTAGGCTGTAACAGAAGCTGCAGTAAGGCATAGATATAGGGGAAGGTCTTTTACTTCCATATCGTATTTGGTCCCTGTGTGCACACTTACTTTCGAACAGGGTTTATAGTTAAATGACAAGAGAATAATGCATTGTCATTAGTATTTTCTAAAAGTTTGTTTACCCTGCAGTTTTGGAAGGGGAGAGAAAGCTTCTTGAAAGGATCTGTGTCTGATTAGAATATTTAATCCTTCAGTTAGCTGCTCTGTTCTTGGGTAATGACTTATTTAGTAGCAATGCATATCTAGCAGGCAGCTTGAATTAGTGATTGCTGGTTCATGTTTCTGCTCTGTGGTTTTGGCCCTTATCCTTTTTAAATCTGATTTCCATGAAGCCGATTATGTGCAGGCTAGAGTTAATCTGCAACACCATCCGTTTCAGCAACACCTCTTCCAAGGCAAAGTGTTGGTTGTTGCCAGGAGCAATCCCTCATTCCCTTGCTTTTGGAAATCAGTTAATGCGTGTCTTTTGGTCTCCTACCTAGGGACACAAATGCATTTCACTGGAGTGGTTGGCTGCAGTTCTTGGAGGTTGTGGGGTGAAGGAAGGGTGCCTGCCACACTGTGTATTAATGAGCTCTTGGAATCGAGGACCTTAGTTTTGCAAAAATGGTTATAGCTTTGGTGCCTTCAATAATAGGGGAGTTTGGTGTTGTGAGTGAGGAGGTTACTCCTAGCTAGCCCTGTGAAACGAGTGTCTCTTTCCTGCAAGACCAGACTTGCACTGAGAGATGGAGTAGTGTATTTTCATACCCTGTTACCTGAAAGAGTTTTTAAGTATTCATAGTGTCTTTCTGTTTGCTTTCTTTTAATTTCTTTTTTTTTTCCCTTAATACTAAAAGGTCCGTCACCCGGTCATCTGTGTCAACAACCATGTCTTCTGTTCCATTTGTATTGAAGTGTGGCTGAAGAATAATAATCAGTGTCCAGCTTGCAGGATTCCCATCACACCTGAAAATCCTTGCAAGGAAATTATAGGTAAGGACAACTTTAGGCTTTGAAATAACTTTCTGGTATTTGCTGCTGGAGGAGATTCTTTTGAGTCCAAAGTTGTCTGGATATTTTTTCCTCTGTGTGTTTTTTTACTAGTGTCTAAGGAAATTCTGACTTTAAATCTTTCCAGAAACATACATAATAGCTATAAGGTAAAAATTCAAAAGATGATGTGTATATTAATGGCTAGATTAATCAAAGGCAGCAAGTACCCCGTGGCTCTAATGATTGTTTTTTAAATTGTGGTTGGACGGTGCCTTTAACTGAAAAAAATGCATCTCACTTGAAGTACTCTACCTATGCATTAAAACCTGTTGACCTAAAACAACAGCATTCACCTGAGAAATAGCGTACTTAAATCCAGAATCTTGAATGTATGCGGTCTTTTTTCTTTTTATTTTGCTTGTTTGTTTTGTTTTGTTCATCATTTCCTCTGTTTTGCTTTATTTTTAAGAAAATGTCTCTTAGCACAGAGCTACAACAGCTGAATGTGGATCTGAACTTCCGCAGAGCTAGGAAATACCGTGATCTTTATTTGACGTAAAACATCAGCTCTACCATTTGGTTCTGAGAAAAAAATATATCTGAACAATCTTACTTCAGAAACTTACACTATCTTGTACTAATTAAATGTATGCTTAGTTCCCGCCCCCCCCCCAACTCTGTTTTAATAGTATGGTCTTAAATAAGATAGGATTCTGTCAAGGAAAACACAAAGTTGAAAAATCAAAAAGTTGTCTTCCTGCTGTGAGGCAGGATTTTGACTTCAAACATCACTAGATACTCCTGTTTAACGTGTTCTGAAAATGACAGGACTTTAAATCTCCCATGGTAGTAGATTGGTCTAATATTAGCTGTATTTGTAGTTGATAATATGAAAAGCACTGTAAGGTGGATTACTAGTATTGAATTGACTGAAAAAGAAGCAACGTTAGTGTTTCTTTCATCCTGTGCTGCTTTAGGAGGAACGAGTGAAAGTGATCCTATATTTAGTCCAACAGTCAGAAAACACCTACGTAAAACAAGGCTTGAATTGCTCCACAAAGAATATGAGGTAAGGACATGAGGAGTGTTGTGACTTTACAGATGAACTGCAACTGTTAAATTACTGCATACAACTGGTCCTTTTGCTTTGAGTCCCATTTTTAATTTGAGTAAAGGTTTATACTGGACCTATATGAAACTCAGCTGTGTTAAAATCCCACCTTCTGGCTAAGGTTACAAAAGAGCATTTGCTGGTGCTTGAAGTGGTCCCACTGAAGTCACGGTGATATTCTCTCAATACTACAGGTAGCCAAGTACAGCCAATTCTATAGTTTTGTGGGAATTCCACCCCCAGGTGGTATGGGAGGGTTTTCTTTATGCATATTGGGTGTTGGGGGCTTTTTGCTTTGTCTTTGATACAAATGCAAACATTTTCTGAAGTAATTCCCTTGTTGCTCAGGGAGACTAAATTCCTTCTTAAAGAATATTGCCCACTGTAACCTTCTGGCATAGGTTAATTCTTATCACTGTTGCTTTATTGTTTTCTGAAAGTGAATGCTTGGAAGTTTATCTCCACTCTCCTGCTGGAAAAATATTCTCTTAGGAAGAAGGTGAAAAGGTGTTAATAAGGAATATGCTTAGCTTGTTTTCTCAGCTGTTGTTTCCGTAGTAGCAGCAGTGTGAACGCATCACATATTTTGCAAGAAAACCTGTCTCAGGGAAGAGGATGAGAGAAAGGAAACGGACACTGTGTATATCCTTAACACTGGGGAAGTAAGGGCTGTCTTTTATGACAAGCTTGCCTGTATCTCAGCTTCTTTCATCCTCTGTGAAAGGAGGAGTCAGGAAAAGGAGGTTCCTTGCCTTTCTATTCAGTCAACTCCAAAATCACACAGATAGGCATAGGATAACACGAATCTCTTCAAAAAACTAAATTTAAAATGGTTGTTCTTGTGCGGGGGGTGGGGGAAGCTTGATTATTTATGCAAATATGCCTTGGATTTATGTAAATGGCATATATGGCCTCTTTTAGTAATCTGACCTTGAGCAACTCAAGTATTTAAGTTGGTGAACAATGTAGAATACACGTTTTCAGGAAAAATTACTTCTTTTATCCCTTTAACAACAGGCTTTTGAAGGTTTTTGCTTCTCTGTGGCTTCAGACCGATACAGCCAAGAGCTTTGTCCTTTGCATTTTGAGTCTTTCCTAAGATGTTGCTACTTTCGTGTAGCTGGAGCAGCCTCTTCCAGGCAGTGTTCTGTCCATTTTGAATCTTGAGACTTTCAGCATCCGAACATGTGATGTTTCAGAATGATTATGAGAAAAACATTCTCAAGTAACAGCAAATGAGTCAGCAGAGGACGACCTTAAGAACATTCTTGATACAGGAAATCCTCCCACAGAGTGCCCTAATAATAGATTCATGTTGCTGAATGCTTTGAAGCTTTTGGTCTGCCCGCCAGTTTGTTCAGGGTCCTTTATGTAGTCAAGGGATTCCCTTCACTAAAACCTTGACTATGCTTGAGTGTGCAGGTTGATTAAAATCCTGCCTAGAGCACAATACATAAGCATACTTAGATATATATGTAAGTGAAGGCATGCATCTGGGCTTGCCAGAACCCATGTTTCTAAAGTGCTGTGGGAACCTGCCAGTATTATTTAATTAATCTCATGCATTATTTTAATTCCTGAATTTCTGACACCTTTAGGATGAAATAGAATCCCTGCAAAAAGAAGTGGAAGACCTGAGAGGTAAAAATCTCAGTTTACAGACACAGCTGAAATCTCTTCTGGATCCTACAGCATCAGCTTTGTCTTGCCAAAATGAGGAAACTAGCCAATCAGCAAATGAAGCAAGTACCCGTGGCCCAGAAACCCCAGAGGAATGGAGCAAGAAGCTGAAAGCTGCCAATGATATATATGAAAAAGTGATGGATAATGTGGAAAAGCTAAAGGAGGTAATAAATACATTTCTTCCTCTATCTTGTAGTGTAACTGTTTCGTGTTAGTTAAACAGGAGTGAGAGCTAGCATGACCTCTGGGTACTTCATAGATCCAGAAGAAAGAGGAAGAAATTGAATTCCAGTGACTGTTGGTATATCATAGTATTTCCATATAGCCTTTGCAAGTGTCAGATGTTATTGCTTGTTCCAGTGAGTCTTGTATGTGACTCTTCCTCAACTCCTCTGTCACTCTATGGCTGGGTAATTGGATTATAGCAGCACTTGTCACCAGTATTGACGACCAGATTTTTCAGGCTTGCAATAATCTATATAATATATCTATTTTACAACATTCAGTGGCCAAACACAGTACAGTTGGCTGAGGCAGATTTTGCACTATTGCCCTCCCTGCTAGCCGATATTTTTGGTGCAATTTGCTGAGACAGAGTAACTTGACCCCTTGACCGAAAATAGACAAGCTTCAGCATTTTATGACCAGAAGATCCTTTACTGGAAACCTGCAGCATTTTTGTACATCTTGAATGTAATATAAAAGAAAACCTGGTACTGCAGAAGGAGGGATGCAAGAGATAGTCATGTGAAAATACATCTAAATAAAAATATCTTGCAAAATCTACCTGCAGGCACAAGAAGGATCACCTCAAACATTGAAGAAGAGTGAAATTTCGAGACTAATTTGAAAGGCAAGGTGGAAAGAACTGGACTTGCATTTATTCAAAATGCTGCCTTTATTTCCTCTATTAACAGTCCTGGGTTGCCTCCTGCAAAACCTAAGTGTTACGTGTTTAGGACTTTTTTTTTTTCCTTTGTAAGCATTAATAGTGTTTACACTTTTCCTGTGCTACAGACTCAGAGGTCCACATTATACTGTTCTGCCATTCTGTTGTTGTTAATGCGACACCTCTAGATTTGCCTCTGTGTAGTCTAAAGCAAATTCTGGCTCTGATTGGACTGTGTGATAAACACTAAAAGAAATAAACTGAGTTTCCAAAACAGACTTAAACTTTACAGGCTGGGACACATCTTCTGCCCTCCTAAGAGGATCCCAGGAGCTTCAGAGTCACTTGTAGTTGGCAAAAGGGGAGTCTCAACGAAGAGTTCTTGTCTGCGTAATTTTTTTTGTATTTTTTTTTTTCCATGAAGTTAAACTGTAGTGCCTCTTTTTTTTTGTGGTGACTAAGGTTTTTAAGTTTTTCCCTGGGTAAGTAAAAAGAAGAATATAGCAGGGACTGAGGGAGGGGTGTGTTTGGGTTTTTTTCAGTGCAACTTCAGCCTTAGCAAGAAAAGGGTTTTAAGTTTATGGAGTCTCTGAATTTAGTTAAGGGTTAGATATGAATAGAGGTTTAGATGGGTTTTAGGGACCAAGTCTTAAACTGTGACCATAGAATCATTTAGGTTGGAAAAGACCTTTAAGATCATTGAGTCAAACACTGTATTCCCATCTGTTCCCTGTTCAACAGCTGTTCAATTCCAGAAGTACCTAAGTCACTTGGCTCTTCTTTTAGACCTTGTTTCACTTCCGAGTGTGCACTGACCAACCCCAGTCTCAACGGCAAGAGCTGTTCAGTCTGAACAGCAAGACCTCTTTCCACGTACGCTTAATCTGGAACCAGAAACCTTATACCCTAAAGTACCTGACCCAGGAGCTTCAACCACCCATTGCTTCCCAGTGGCACAGGGTCCCTCAGAAAATGTGGTTGCCATCACTTTCTTTTTAAAACCAGACTCAGTCAGGAAATAACAGCCACCTTTGTCATTTATCTTTTAATGTCTTAGAGCAGAGACTCCCAAAGTAGGCATTATTACTTTGAGTGGAGTTGTAACAAGTATGGAAGAAGACCAGTAGTAGAAGTACTAGACAAAGTACACTTAATAATGGGGTTATATGAACTCATTAATCTAGACATTGTGCTGCAAGTGGGGATCCCTTGCAGATTACTGGCTTGGAGGATAGAGCACTGTCTGGAAGAAGGACACCAAAGAGGTTCAGTCCTGCCTTGCCACATGCCAGATGGATGCCCTACCTACCAACTCTATGCAAGTCACGCAATTTCCTATTTGATTGTTTAGCTGGGGGAACCGTGTCTCTGGAAGGAGAGAAAGGTCTCGGCCATGTTGTCAAATGGTTTGATGCTCCTTTGGAAGTGAGGTGTCCTGGATTCTTACTCATTGCTTTCAGGATAGTTTTTTGTGCTTTTATTTTTTTAAACACCAAATAATTGTGTTATTGAGCCCTGGGCTCACCCTTGCCATTCCTTCTTTACCAGAAGTCTCTGTAAGTCTCTATTTACTCTTTCTGCCCCTAGCAATATTATGGTGTTGGGGGGGGGGAGGAGGATGGTGTTTGGTTTTTTTTATTTTCCTGCTCCATTCCCCCTATCCCCCACTGTCTTAGCCTCACCTGGAGAAGTTGCTGGGGATATTTCTGTAAGCATTTAGAGTTTTCTGCCTCTCTCCTTGCACTGTTTGATGCTTCTGAAAAAGTACATTTCACTCCTGAGCCCAGTTGCATAGCTCCTTCTTTGGATCTAACTCTAGATCATACTTCTATTATGCAGTCGAAGTATCATCTAATTGAGACTGTGAATTACAAGTCCTGGACTAGTGGTGCCGTTTTCAGCATACGGAGATTGAGCAGACTATGAAGTGCAGAGTATTTTCTACTTGTTAGGATAGTGGCATTCATTGTTCTGAAACACGGCGGCAGGAAAGCTTCTCTTTATATGAAGTATCTTGTTAACAAGGGTGTCTGCTGAACTGAGAAGAAGGAATTGACCTCAATTCAAGGAGTAGGAAGGGTTGTGAATCGGGAGTCCTAATCACAGCATCCTGGAAGAAAATGAAGACAGACTGCAAATAGCTTGTCATAATGGATTTACATCCTCAGGATAACTATGCTTTAAAAACAAGCCAAAAACCCCAAAGTAATCTTACTCTAATTTGGAATGGGGGAAGCTGTTCAACATTAGTTTTGCTGATACCTGCACATTGTAATGTTAATGTACTTAACGTATTTAGTCATGTGGAAAAAAAAAAACATGGAATTGCCATTAGTACATCTCCTTAATGACTTTCTGTGCTAACTAACATAGCTGTGTTTATTTCCCTAGATAGGACACTTGCGATGTATTTTGGGAATATAAATAAAAAATGTCTGTTCGCTATTCAGTTTTGCAAGCCATTTCCCATGGTGATTTTTAAGTGGTGTCCCTGTCTGAAGGCTGTTTCCTGCCTTCAGATTTCTAGTTCTATCTCTTTAAAAAGGAGAAACAGCTTGTCCTATAAATTTTAGAAGTCATTTCTGTTTTACTGTATACTTATTTTTTTCCTTCTCTTTTCCTTAGGCAAATAAGAAACTGAGCATGGAAAACAATAGCCTTTTAAGAGAGAATTTGCGACTAAAAGCTGAAGTTGATAGTAGATCACCGCAAAAGTATGTGAATATTTTAAAAGCTACCATATTTTATTTATGAACTGTTTAACTGTTGTAGGACTTTAACCTAAAACTGTGGTGGTGTACATGGTGTTGCGTATGAGTCTCCAGGTAGACTTTAGAATTTTTATCCTCATAGACTTGGGTGACAAATGCAACTTACAGAATAGCAGCAAGTGTACAGTGAAGGAATGTGACATGACTACAAGTGCTGTTCCTTGCGTTATCTGGCCAATATTGAAGGACTGGATTTATTAGTTGAATTCTACAGTTAACTTACTTTTGTAATTCGGAAATTTCTAAATCTAGTATATGGTCAAAGTAGAAGGTCTGTTACTGAGTGCAGATGTTCTGGTTGTTTGTATTTGGTTTTGTTTTGTTCTTCCTTTTGCTGCCTTCGGGGTTTGTTCTGTGGACTTAGGCTCCCTGTTCAAGAAAGTCCCTGATAGCTTTGTGTCTGGGCAAGATATGTAGAATCGAGCTTCTGCAGCATGAGAACATCGTTCCCAGAACTGACACCTGTGTTTAGTACTCTGTTTAAACAGTTAAAACATCAACAACAATGACCTCAAAAAGCAGAAGCTTTGCCATACTAATTACAGCTGTGTGCTAAGGTACCTCTCCTTGAAAGTACTTTGTGAAGCAACATGTTCATATTTTTAAAGTTGTGTTCCTTTCTTTCATTGGTTTTCTACCTTACTTCTCTCATTGGTTTAGAACTTAGAAAGGTAAGAGCAGCATTGGCTGAAGGTTTATACGGTGCTTTTGAGGCAGGGGGTTGGGGGGCTCCTGTGAAATGTGAGAAGAGAGCTCTCTGGATTTTATTCTAGTTCACAACTCACTTGCTGGAAGATTAAATTCATCCTTATAGAGAGCTTGCTTGCCAGACTGTTTGTCATTCAAGACTACAGGAAAGAAGATGCATGATCCTTGTGCTATACTGTTAAGTGCATAAAAGTACATTCCACCCTGAAGTCCCCTAATAAGGGAGATAGAGCCCTGTTTAAGGTCTTGGAAATGGAGAGGGCTTTAATGGCATGGAATATCTTTTCCCATAAGATTCAAGAGTGAGTTGGCAAGGATAGCAAACTTGAAAAATAAGTAGTTATAACTAAATAAATCCTAGAAAAGAAGAGCTAGAAGAGACCAGGTAATCTAACTTGATTTTTACTTTACTGATGTCAGGTAAACTCCCCAGTGGAGAGAATTCCCATTTCTTCTAGCTTGTGCATGCTTTACCATCCTGTTGGTCAGGAAAAATTAGATACCAGAGGGGCGGAGGCATGAAGAGCTAGTTTTTGTTGCAAGCTGATTATTTTCCCATCTTTTGCCAGTGTGGCCTAAAACAATAGCTGGTCACTTTCTTCTTTAGAAGCACAGATATAGCCAAATGTTATTAGAAATTGGCCAGTGTCGAGGCCTGTTTTGCAACCCAGATGCCAGCTAGATTGGCCTGTCCGTGTCTCTACTATTAAACTTTTTTTAATTTTTTTTTTTTTTTTAAGTCTCCAGAACAAATAGTAACATCCTAGCTCCCTGTTGGGAATGATCTTTGGCCCATGATAACTCTAGAACTGTGCATGGGAATTGAGTACGTGCGTTGAATCAGGCTTAAACTGGGCCAGGAACAATTCAAACACTTCAGGAGGATAGACAATTGCATGTCTGTACCCTGCTTTTGCTATCTTCAGCTTTGGTTTTACTTTGAGCCCAGTGGTATACTACAAGAATTTAAGTATATGGAAAGAAAAATTTGCCATGGAAGAAACCCTTCCACACCTTAAATTTAGCAATTTTGATTCACCCTACCTATACCCATTCAGTCCTAATCATGTCTTCTAGACTTGAGTGCGCCCAGTTCTTCTAGATAAGTGTGACTTAAGAAGTAAACTTCTGATATACTTGGTTTTGCTGTACTCTCGTGGCTCTCCAGTGTCGATGGCTTTCTGAAGCAATAATGCTTGGAACTGGGTACTAGATTCCAAATGAAGCTTCAGTAGCCCTACATTGAACAGAAAAACTGTCTTGTGTCTTGCTACATCTTATATTGATATCTTGCAATACGCTTTTTGTTGCTTCCTTTTACCTGGCACTACTAGCGCAAATGGCCCATACCAGTTCTGCTAAATAGCTACTTAGAAAGTTACCTTCCTACCTCATTTTGCATTTGTGCTGCTAATGTCCCCTTGCAAAGTGTGGGACTTTACCCATTAATTGGCTTTCTTCAGGCTGATGTTTTGATGCACATGTCAAACTTAAAACAATTCTTTTGAATTCCAGTAACATCCTTCAGGTGGTAGGAAGTCTCTTCCGTCTTAGTGTTGCTGGCAGACTTTATAAATTAACTTTCATGCTTGTAGTCATTAGTCTGGTCAATATTTAGACCAGACCTAACATCAAGACAGTTTTTAAATGTTTTTCCAGTTCTGATGACAAACTTTGACAATATCTAAAAAGTCTTTCAACTAGGCTTCACACACTGAGCAGGGTTTGCAGTAACTCTTTTCTTACCTTGCATATGAAATCAGAATTGAAGGCATCAGAGCCCGACAGTGTTGCTATAATTAAACTTTTCTGTGCAGGTACGCTGATTTGCCAGTACAGTTGTTTCACTCTATTCAGAATTGTTCAGAAGGTAATTTTTGTAAAAAGTTTCTGAATGGCTCTCTAGTGCAATTTAATACAGCTGCCGGTTTGGATCTTTGGAACTTAGTGTCAGCAGCATTGTTTCATTTGTCATGTATTTTTTAGCTTCAGATTGTCAGGTATGGATTTGTGCTTAAACAACTGGCTAGATAACTAACTAAAACTTGTATCAAATTGTTTTTGAAAGGATTTGTCAGTATTCAGTCCCCTTATCCCAAATACAGTTCAATTTTTGCATGATGACACTGGGGCTAAATACCACAACCTAAATTATTTTAGTAGGCTTTCCTTTAAAGCAAAGGAAACACTGATGGCAGGTGAATGATCCCTTTGTAACACAGACTCTACCTCTGACATCACAGGAAAAATATAATTAGCCTTCTTCAGTGGTCAATAAAAAACTTTCCTTTTATCATAGTCTTGACTTGTTTTTTCTGTTTCCATTAAAACCTGCTGAAAAATGTTATTTATGTCAATAAAATTGACATCGCAGCCATGCCAGGGATTTTTACACAATTTTTTAATTGATGATGCTGATTGATTAGATTTTTTCTTTTTTTTTTTTTTTTTTTTCCCCCTGAAACATTTCTGAGAGTAGACCTTCACCAGAATGCCATACAATCACATAGTTGGGACATAGTTCTGAAAATCAAGTAAAGTAAGTTTCTTCCTCTGATTCTTACCAAAGACCTGCATTAGTCTCCCCTTTCTTAGGCAAATCAGACCGATTGTTTGGTGGTTGTTGCTTGCTCTTTGGTCTTTCTCTTGAGTGATTTTCAGTGGCTTCTATTTTCCTGATACAGAACAGGAAAACTTCCAAAACTTGAGTTTTGCAGGATGATAAAGCCCTATTACTTCCAGCTCTACTTAAAATAGAAAACTGTTAGGTCTATTGGCAAGGCACAATGGATCTAAAAGCATTTTTGGCAAAGGGATGTTTGCTTTTTACCTGAAGGAAAATAACTAACAAGTCCATCTACTCCAGGGTATAGTGTATTTTATGAATGGTTAGATTCAAATTAGCTTGAACCAGACTTCTAGGCTTCCTAGGAGTCTTTTCCCTAAATATTTAATTTCTTCTGCCAGTTAAAATCCCAGTCTGAAAAACTATCTGTAACATGCAGAAAATTGTTGTGTTATCTCTTTTCTCTGGTTTTGTGAGTTGTTTTATTGTTTTGTTTGGGTTTTTTTCTCCTTTCTCCTGTTTTACTGTTTATCTTGTCTAGATTTGTGACTTCAGGTACCTGCACACTGAAATCTAAGGCTGTTGATTTTTTAGGTAACTCTATACAACATCCAATTTTTATCTAACTCAAATGTTTCCACTTATGCCAGACTATTTAATTCGGTCTGCATTTCACTGAGCCTACAAATAGGCTTCTAGTAGCCTGTGTCCAGGGTGCAGAGGGTAAGAATGCTGCTGTCTTCCTTGATAGAAAACGGGGTTTCTTTCTCAGCTCCCTGCAAGCTTGCTGTCCCAGAGGAGCGACACTTTCAAAGACCAGCTGCAATGTGGCCTTAAAAGTAAATAGGAGAAAATGCTATTTAGTAGCCTTCAAAACAGCTTTGAGTTCTTGAGTCATAGCATTAAATCCTAAGGAAGCACCCACTCCAGATGTGAAGATCTAAACCTTAAGCAGGTGGGTAAGGACATTCAGATCTCACTGCTTGGTTTTGTGGGTTTTCTGGTGGGTTTTTTTGTAGTAATTCTGTGTTAATCCTTTCTGGCTTATGCTGTTCACTGACCTCAGGTATAATCTGGAAGACCAGTGCTGCTTCAGTGAAAGATGTTAAATGTTTGGAGAGGCTTTGCACATTTGTCTGAATTCACCCAATTCCCTAAGTGAAAGGAGAAGCTCTTTTCAAAGAACGTACCTTGACTATTCTTTTGTTCAAATCCTGCTGCTCTACGGTCATCCAACAAACAGTAAAGCTTAGCCTTACTCATGTGATGTGAAGGAAGTGGATTTCCCCGATGTTCAGGAGAGATTTCATGAAGAAAGCCGTGTGTCCTCCAATTGGTTTGTACTCTGAATCGTGCGATGGAGGGGATTTACTGCCCAGTATTTGCTCATATTGAAAATAACTTGTTCTTTTACAAACTTAGAAAATTAGCTATAGCAAGTGTTTCTACTGCTTCCTTCAAGAAGGAGCAGTTGTATGCTTTCTTCTGTCAGCCAGCCTGGTCTGCAGAATGGAAAGCAGTAGTAGGCTATACCCAGGCCTACCTCTTCAGTGGAACCAAGTTCCATTACTGATTTTTTTTTTTTTTTTTTTACTTTTTTCTGGCTTCAGATCTTAAATAGAGCAACATGCTTGAGGTATAGAGGTATATCTCTTGACTTTTTTTTTTTTTTTTTTTTTGCTTGCTAGGAAAAGGTCCCCATCTGACAGTAACTGGGTTTTCTTCTTAAAAATGCCTATGCAAATATGACTTCCTTTTAAGGCAATTGTATATAACCTGGGATATTGTCAAGATGTTGCTGCAGATCACCTTTCATAGTGGATGTAGAGGATGGTTGCAGAACTTGTTCTTGTCCAGCTGCATCTGGTACATGATACCACAGAAGGGCTGTAGAAACTAGTGGGGCTTTCAGCTGTTTTGTTCTTGGGTTTCCTAGCCCTTTCTTCCCATCTAACTGCAGAACACAAGTGAAAAATGTGTATCTAAATGGTGGGACTGGGTTTGGTTGTGCACACTGGCATTGCCCTGACCTCCAGCTGTGACAAGGCCTGACTGTGCCTTGTCATTTCCCACTTCTCACCCTTGGTCTCCTTTGGAGGATGGATCATGCTCATGTATCTGAGCCACAGAGCGGTCCCCAGTCTGGGCCATCAGTTGATTAGAACTGAAGAGTCATCTTCCATGGCATCCTTGCAGCCCCAGTCTTCTGTAAATGGTTATATAGGAAAACTATTTGCTGCAGCTGCTTGCCCACAAAGAGAAATGTTTGTTTGAGGTTGTGTGGTTTTAAACTGAGTTGACCGATCTGCTACAGTCAGTGGTCACTGATGTGTGAAAATAAAACCCTAAAGCTGAATTTGCAGAACTGATAGGTAAGAAGACAAGAAACAACTGAAGAAGTTTTTCTCTTGTAGGTGAGAGACTATTAAACTTCCCAAACTTCTTCAGGAGTACTCAAACATAACTGAGGGAGTGGTTGTGGAATAATGTGAAAGAGGGTTACTCAAACATTATAGCTATAATGTTAGTTCTTCTTGCTTGCTGTAGGTGAGACTGCAACTTTCTGATTGGTGTCAAGTTAGAATCATGCTGGGACAAGAAGGACTCTGACTGAAGAAAGGTCCTGAAATACAAGGTTCAAGTGCTTATCTAGACATGCAGTATCACCTCAGACACTGTAGCATATCCAGTACATCTGCCTGGGGCTGGCAGCTGTGATACAGGACCTATAGGGCACCTATATACCTCCAGAGTGATAGCTGGAGGCCAGCAGTCATGTAAAAGACCTTAGGCCATCTAAAACGTCACTAGGTGTCTGTGTTGAAGGATCCAAATCCCACCTGAATGTCTTTTCTATTCACTATAAGAGTGACCACTAGTTTCTCTGGCCTTTCAGTTTTCTATAGAAAGGATGTACTTGAAACAAATGTAGTGATACAAAAGCATTTTTAAGTGATACAACTAGAGAACAAGAACCTAACGCTGAAAAGACTTTGTCCATGCGTGAGGATATGAAAAGTGCTCTTTACCACACGTATACTGAATACCTTAACTTCTAATGAAGAATATATCAACTTGTTACCGAGTGTGAAATGAGTCAAATACTTCAGGAAAAATAATTTATCTAGAGTGTCAGGCCAAACTTTAAATTATTTTCATCTAACTGTACTGCATTCTATTATTATCATCACCAGACCATACGTTTTTGGCTATGGCACAGCTCACTGTACATCTGAAGGGAAAAGAAGAGGAAATCTCTTAGGAGAGTGGTTTGGTTTGGGGAGGTGGGGAGGGTTTTGGCTTCTTTAACCAAAACATGCATGTCTTTTAAACTGTTTGCTGACCTGCCAGATCAGTTACTAAACCACCTATGTCATGCTGTGGTCTGGAGTAACTGGTTTAAATATGTGCGTTGTAATACGGCTGTCTTAAAAATCCATGTCCTTGAAAATCTGGGAAATAAATGCATGCAAGTCTCAAAGCAGGAACAGAAAGCAACTACTGTTCTGGTGCTTAACTGCAGAGGTAACTGTTAGTAGGCAGCATGTCATATGCTCCATTTCTGAAAACCAAAATTCCCAACCACTTCCCTTTACAACAATTAACATATTAGTGATGCTATTTGGCTTTGAATGACACACTGTATTTTTTCTTAACCTGAGGACACTTGTTACAAAAGTTGCACTTGAGAATACAGTGGTTCTTCCTCATAAGCAAATCTCAGGCTGTCACTAATGCTATTTGCATTAAATAAACATATTACAGCATTCTTCCATTAAAAAGGAATTGCCAGGTATGCATATAAATGTAAACATGTTTAATTTTTATGTCAAAGTGTCTGTCACAGCAGACCCCAGAAAATCTTGCTTATTTTACATAAGCATTTTTCCCCATCTCTCACTTGGCTATTAAGCTAAATCGTATTTTTGCATCATTTTTATGTCCTTTATTAAGCAGCGTAGGGTTCACTCCTGTAAGGCTGTGTGAACAGGTCTGTTAGAGAAAGGCAAAATAAGTACTTTTGGATCACCCAAGGAAGCAGGAAGGGTCTTGCTTGGGCTCTGCTGTGCTGCAGTGGCTCCTTCAGTATTTTAAACCAAAATCTGAGTTCCTTTTACTGAAGGAGGGAATAAGCCAAAATGTGTTGTATATGAGGATGCTTATTTCATTGTAACCCCCTTCACCTGAAAATATAATTGAAACATTCCTGAGCTGTCTGTGATTCCGCTTTTATGTAGTTTCATAGGGGAGAGGGAGGAAGTCTTGTGCACCTTTTCTCACATTTCCCTCTTGCATGCAGCCAGAAATGGAGAAACTGCTATAATCAATTGAGAAAACTTGTTACACATAGAGTAAGCAAATGAAAAATGGTCTGTCTTCATTTTTATGAAGACAAAGGTAATTGGGTAGAGGTAATACAGAGGTGGGAGGGTGCTTGCCTCGATAGAGTTCCAATCCAGCCAGCTTCTTTCAGGGGAAAAAAAATCTTACTAAGTGAACACTCCTATTCTAAATATAAAACTACTACCTTGCCATTTTGTGTCTACAAAGCAGTGAGTGGCACATACCAAAACTGTGCAGAGCTTAGGCTGATCTGATTTAAAAAGTAGTCTAGTAGCAGTTCTGTGAAAGAACTGACTTAGACTGTTGTGTGAGTCTTCCCCACCACTGAACCATCTACACCAAAATCTTCAAAAGTCCTTTAAATGTGCAGAAGCAGTTGAACGATGAGTATGTCAGTAGATGTGGTCGCTCGTGCCCAGCTTGTTTGGGGCTTGTGATACCTCTTATTCCTTTCCCAGACTGCTCACTTAACTGTATTGCAGTTGTCAGCATAGAGCAGTTTCCTACTGCTTTGGCCCTAGGAATTGAAGACTACCTTCAGACCTCACTGGTCTAAGGGTTGCAGTGGGAGCATTTTGCAAAGTAGTGAGGGGATGGAATGGGGAAAATGGAATGGGAATTCCCTGTGACTCTGAAAGATGCAGAGGGAGGGACAGACGGACAAAGAAACAGGGTGGAAATTCCAGGCAATGTTTGTGCTGGAAGAGCGAATATAAACTTGTGCTGTAACATGGAGCTGCAAGATGGAAAGCGGAGGTTAGTGTAAGCCCACGTACACAATTGTCATTTCTTTGTGATAGAAAACCTTACGTGTCAGAGTTGTAGGGTGGCTGCAGGTCCTTCCCTCCTTCCTAATAATACCAGAACTTTAATTGTTTTTCCTTTCTGTAAATTGAAAGCCTTGAATGGAGCAGGGAATTCCCTGGTGCCTACCTGTCAGTGACAGGTTAGAATTAGTCGGGGCATATAGCTGAAACCTTCACCTGCCCTCTGGGGAAGGTCAGTCTTGAAAGCTGGTGGAGGATGGGGAAGGCAAGTCTGTATCTTGGCAGTTGAAAATGTGCTCAAGCTGGAAGACCCACAAACACCGAACTTTCACAAACCACAAGCAGCAGGTTTTTTATATTGGAGTCAAGGAAGAAATTAGATTGTTCCGGTTGTAAGGCTCAAAAAAACAAGTAACTCTGAAGTAAGTGGAAGTACCATCCACTCGATGGCCAAGGAAAAGCTGTATATCTAACAGGAGCATAATTGAAATGGTCTATATAAGTATTTAAACCACCTCAAAGGACTATTGCAATTTCTGAATTTCATATTGGCATTTTATATTTGGCAAGGTGACATTGTGTAAGAAATGTATTGTAAAACACTGCTGTACTGTAGGAAAATGATTGAATGTAAATATTTCAAGATGTGGACCACTGTTCAAATGTTACCATAAATCTTTGCCATTGTTTTAGGGGATAATTCTTCATGCATATTTGAGTTGAATTGATAGAACCAGCCCCTGGAAGGGTAATCTGCTTGTTATTGCCTTACTACCACTAACAGTTTAATTTCAGCTTTTCAGGTGTTCACTCCACCTGTACATTATATATGAGGATTTTTTTTCATAATTAGCAGAGAAAGTTCTGACTTTTGTTTTCAAATCAACACAATGTTTAATAGCTTTGTTCTTTCTTGAAATAAGCTTGCAAAGCACCATGAGAATGTCTTTTTCGAGCTTAATATTTTCTTTTTTTTTTTTTTTTTTTAAACTTCTTGCAGGTTTGGTAGGTTTACAGTAGCTGCACTTCAGTCCAAAGTAGAACAAAGTGAACGTGAAATAAACCGTCTAAAAAAGGCACTGGAAAGAAGTGATAAATACATAGAAGAAATGGAGTGTCAGCTTTTACAGCTGAAGAATGCAGGCGAAGGAACCCAGACGGTGAGTGCTGTTAGTGAGAGAGCGCTTTCCACAGATGCTAAAGGAGCTGAGAGCAGTGAAGATACAGCATGTTTGAAAACCCAAGTTGAGGAGAAAAAAGCTTTGACTACCAGTCAAAGTCCTGACAGTCTTGAACAGCTGACAAGTGGTGGAACTTGTTTAAGCTCTTCTAGTCAAGATGGTTCAAATGGCTCAAATACCCAGTGTGCCCCAAAGAAAGAACTATTTCCAGGATGTCATGGGGTTCTCCTGGATGAAAATACTACAAATATGGATGCCTGCTTAGAAGAGCAGTGGAATAAAATTGAGGAATGTACCCCATACAAAGATGAAGAGCTTTATGATCTTCCACCACCGTGCACTCCTTTTCTGTCTCTTAGTCGCCTTCAGTTGAACACTCCTGATGGAAAAGAAAACGCAAGGAAACCATCAACATTCCTGAGAAAACTGAAATTTGAAGAGTTTTGTGACACTTCAGATGACTGTAGCAAAGATTCTCCAGAACACAGCACAAGCAGCTGTAATAGCGAAAAGAAGCTGAACTGTTTTACTACAGGAAAATCAGGTTTTTGGGGGACCTGCCCAACAAATTTTGCCGAGAACTTAGATTTTGATGAATCAGAGCAAAATTCAGTAGCTGGTCAGTCTGATGAGACATCAGCAAAGTCCAGTGATAAAACAAGTTCTTGCTTACCTAAAAGGTTACATACTCTTTGCTCTTCTGAAATGAATCGCACAAGAACCTCCAGTGAGGCATCTATGGATGCTGCCTACCTCGATAAAATTTCCGAGTTGGACTCAATGATGTCCGAATCAGACAACAGCAAGAGTCCGTGCTATAATTTCAAGTCCTCCGATGTTGATAATTCTTCAAAGTCAACAGAGTGCTCTAAGCTTCTAAATGAAACTGAGAAGAAACTGGAAGAGATGAATGAGGAACAGAATATGAAGTGTCCAGAGACAAGTGATCTAGCAGTTGACAGAGCTGGCTGGAAACCTGCTATGTTTTCCATCCTCTCCCCATCTGAGCTAGATATGAATGACCACTTTCCACTGTTTACAGGCCAAAACGTAGTGGCTAGTGATATCAAACCTCCAAACTGTTTATTTCAAAGAGACTTTTCCCAGAGTTTGCTATTCAGTAACTCACAAAGGTTGTTTGAGGAACAAAAGTTCAGTTCCTGCTTTTTAAAGATGTCACCTGACCTGCACAATCAGCTTAATCCTCCTTGGGTGTCTTCCTTTATAACTGAAAGGAAAAATAAAAATGTCAGTCAGTCGACCAAGAGGAAAATTCAAAGCAGCCTTTCCAGTGCTAGTCCATCAAAAACCACCAAAAACTGACTCTACTTGGAAATCAAACGTGACTCAAAGTCATCAACCTGCAAATGTTTAATATTTACAGGTGAACTTAATTTTTAATGACTTCCATGCAATCTGATCCTGCCTTTTTTGACTAGGTGAAGACTGAATGTTCCCTTGCCCATTACAGGCTCTTTCCTAGGGAAGAACCATTCCAGATTCTTTTCTTTTGGCTGGGCATTTTATTTACTTGGGGGTTTTGGGTGGTTTTTTTAAGTTTTCAGGTTACATGATCTTCCAGTTGTGAGCACAGCGAATGACTCCCTTGAACAGGACAGTTTTAAGTGGTCTTGTCAAATCAGTCATTTATGTAAGAATTTGTTTTAAAGGTTACATTTCCCATTCCTAAAGATTACATTCTGTGCGTGTAAGGCAGCTACTGGCTATATATCCTATGGATTCATGAAATTGCTATAAAACAGTGTCAGTTTTGCCATAAAACTTGCCTCCCAGAGGAAACGTTGCTGCTTGGACTGTTTCATAGCACTGTACTGTATTGAAACTCTTGTTTTAAGTGGGTGTAAGGTAGCAGCCTCTTTCTTTTCAGGGTTACAGCACTTCAGTTAGAAAACATCTCCTCTTTAACACTGCAAACATGGATTGTATTTTTTGAAGTTAAGCACAATTTTTAATTTAGTTCCCAAAAAGCATTGTTATTCTAAACGTGTTCAGTATGCCTGTATAGACCATAAAAATGGGTTTGTATGCTAATGTCTTGTTTACCTAATGTGCACTGAACATTTTACATTAATACTGTACCATTTTACATTAATACTGCATGCTTTTCTATGTGAATTGAATAAAACATGTTATAAGCACTGTAATCCTTGATGCTGCCTCAAATATTGAATTAGCAAAAAGAGAATGGGGAAACTTTTTTTTTTTCGTAATTTGGAAAATACCTAAGTTTTGTAAAACATAAATGTGAGCTTATTCACAAAAAAAAAAAAAAAAGCAAATCTCCCTTCCTCCTCCTTGTTAGACATATTACCATTCTAGTGTCAGCATCGATACAGTTGATGGAAATGGCTTTCGGCCTCTCTGGAGGTGACTCTTCCATAAAGTATTGCATAGGTCAACATAATGTGATGGCCTACTACAGGCAGGAGACCTAATTAAGCAGCAGAGCAAAATTGGTTTCTTTGCATTATTGTGTTTAAGTTTTTTTAAGGGCATATTTAATTGCAAGATGCAGGGTTTTCTTTCTATATAGGCCTCTGACGGCATTTCGTACAAACAGACTTCCTCACTTCATCAATACCTGTGATATGAAAAATCTATATGCTGCCTTTTGTCCCTTTGAAAAGAGGGATAGCCACTTGGAAAATTTCAATAGGCTGGCTCATCTTTAGTAAAGTTAAGTCCTGTAAGTGGTTTGAACAAGAGCTACATTTGACATTGTAATGTGTGCATGCATTCATGCGATTGAGTGTGTTCATCTTAAACTGGGATTTTACTTTTTGAGAAACTGCTTTACCAAAAAATCATCATGCAAACCATACATGCAAGGACCCTTTCCTGGTGACAGGCAGGATGGCATTGTGCTTTCATACACTGCTTTCAGTATACTGCTTGAATTTTAATCTTCACAGAAAAATCTAGTTGTTCAATTTTAACATACTTTTCAGAAATCACGGAGCTGGCAAAACCATCTGGACATGAGCTGCTACTTGATTTGACTAGTTTTACTAGTAAGTCAAAAAATGCTCCCATGATCTGACTCTTTGGGAGAAGAGGCAAGGGCTTCTCAATATACATCTCTATTACTTTCTTAAAACATCCTTGTATTGCAAAGCAATTGCAAATATGCAGTAAGTAAGTGTTAAGGTCCTTGTTTTGTTTGATTGTGGGTTTGAGGGGGGTGCATTTATGGGCTTCATTTTATACTCCAGTATACTTCTGATACTCAGCTAATTTTCAGTGATGGAAACGTGAATAAAACTGGTATCATACCTGAAATCAAACTAGAAAAAAGGAAGATGTTGGGGTTTTTTTCATGCTACTTTCTAGTCCTTTGGACAGGAATGCTGCTTATGGACTTGCTCTTCAATATGGATATTTTGACTTTACATGTTATGCAACTTGAATGGATAGAAGAGCCGAGCCTAAGGTTAAAAAAATGCTGAAGATCAAGGTCATAAACTTCATATCTTACTCTCAAGTGGGGACAGAGCGAGGCATTTCAGGCCAAGTACTGGCTTTTCGCTTGGAACGTTTGTGGGAGCACGTACGTTGTCACCTGTAGCCTCCCGGCTCCAGGCTGGTAACTTCCTACATTGTAGGAAGAAAGTTACCATAGTTATCCATAATTACTTGATTTCCAAGCTCTCTTGTACCCTCAGACCTCAGCTGCACATACAGTGAGCAGATTGTGATTGCATCCAGTGCTGTAAGTAGGAGCATTTTATGTTTCACAAGTTGTAAAGCTGAAACAGATCAGTCTTGTTTTGCTTGGCTGGGGTTTGGTTTGGTTTGGTTGGGTTTTTTTTGGGGGGGGGGGGGGTGTTTTTTAATGGAGTGTTTTTAAACAACTACCACACTCTTTAAGTTCTGCATCTGATTTGGTTAATGTAGATTGTGTTCCTTTTGGCTTAAATTTTGACAGTGATTGGTGCAGTTATCAACTCAAAAATTTAAGCTATATGTAATGACTAGGGTTTCTTCAGTTAGAAATTTGTTGGCCATGCATGGGGTTTCAGTTCTCCAGGCTGCATTCTGTCAGTGCTGTGCTTGCTTAATCTCTTGCTGCACTTGCCATGCTCTCTGAATAAAAGGGCCTAAATGAGAGTTCATTGCTGTTAATTTTATATGATAATTACCTAGTTCTGTAGTAATGTGGAACTGTAATACACAAGGTCTAAAACTTAACTATTACAATTTTGATTAAGACAATAGATGTTTCAGGGTGATGCAGAGATGAGATCTATGATGTCTTATGATATTTAATAGCTCGTAAAATTTTTACCTCATCTAATAATGCTTACTGTACTAAATATGAGGCAACTTGCAGGTTTTAACACAGGAGAGCGTTCTCCAGGAGTGTTGGTAACATGAGAGAGTGAGATTGCTACCGGCCTCGGTTCGCTGCTGGTGAAATCTGTTGGGTTATACCTTAGAGCAAGAACGCCAAGGTCTGGTTTTCACTTTGTTACCGGCAGTTTTAGCTACACGCAGTCTGGCAAGTGACCTGCTTCTCCATGATGCCCTGAAGGCCATGTGAGAGTCTACTTCTGCTTGCTATTGCTTCCTCAGATGAAAGGCTGCTGGAACAGCTCTACCTACCAACACCAGCTACTGACTTTGGCTGTGTTTGGTTTTGAATGTGCTTTATTGTCTGTTCTTAAAATATCTTTTAAAAAGGGGGGCAGGGGGCCAATGCATAGCTTGTATATGCAATACAAGGAGTGCTTACTTGCATCTCCCTTCCCCCTTCATTTCACAACTGTTTCCCTCACCAAATAATGCCATTTAAAGGCAGTTCAAACCAACTAAGTCTGATACTAATTCTTGCACAGCATCACGGTCCTGCCTCTGACTCCCAGCAGCCATAGGCTTGAAAAACACACCTCTTCACACACCTTTTCTATACTGTAGTTTGGGTAAATGTTTTGCAAACTATCAAGATGATGCTTCTTCCTTGCTGCTTTTGGCATGTGTGAACAGACCAAGGCTTCTCCCTTCCCCATCCCAGGTTTGGATGAGAGGAAAAGAATCTCCAAGGTAACTTGATGTGGGGGTTCATGGTCATCCCAAGGACTGCCCGCAGTGAGAGGTGATAAGCAATCCCCTCTGGCTACTAATCTAGGTCTGGCCCTTCCTGTGCCTTGCTCCCTTGCAGCAGTCCTGTACCACTGTGATGAGCCACCAGCATGTCAGGTCTGGCCTAAAGGGGTGGCCTGTCTGTCCTGCCTTCGTGCCCCAACATCGAGCTATTGCCTCAGTGTCCCTTAGCTCTAACTGGAAAAGCCATCTTCATTAGCTGAAGGATGGAGGGAAAAGGACATTTGGCAAAGGGGAAAGCTTGCGTGTGCTTTGACACTCGTGAATGTAGCGGGAGATAGCAGGGGAGGATGAAACCGGGCTGAAAAACAAATGAAGTTTAGTATTCCGGGGGTTTTTTCAGCTTTTCTCAGTAGAAGGCGTTGTCTCCTCTCCACTGCTCTTACAGGCTGTGTGGGTGCCGTCTGCTGTTTTTCAGGGAAGCCAGGCGGGCAATGTCAAAATCCACTGGGCAGCTGCCACTCGTACCTGATGCTCAGCGGGTCACCGGGTGCCGGTTTCAAGCTGCCAAAATGTGCCGGGGAATCCCGGGGGCCGGGCCGGACGAGAGAGGTCCCTGTCCCTTTCCCGGCTCGCTCTGCCCTTCAAGCACCTCCGAGGGCCGGGCAGCTTCGCGGCGGTCCCGACCTCGCTGAAAACGGTGTCAGGGATTTTTTTTTTTTTTTTTTTTCTTTCCGTCTCCAAATTTTGGGGAGAGAAGTACTGGCGCAGGCTGCCAGCCGCTGGCAGGACGGTGGCGCGGAGTCCTTCTCCCCTGCCCGGAGGGTGGCGAGGGGACCCGCCTGCCGCCATCCCCTCCCGCCTGGGGCTCCTCGGCACCCGCCTCCACCTCCTCGGCTAGGATTAACTTAATTAACCGGCCCGGGCCCCGCCGCCGGCCTGCCCGACCCCAGCTACGCAGAAAAGGCCGGGGGAGGCCGAGGTTTCCCTCCCCCGTCGGCCGCAGCCTCGGTCCTTCCCCGGCCTCCCCCGGCCCACGCAAAGCCTCGTCGCGGGGTTCCCCCCCCCCTTCACTGTTAACAAAACCTGGTGATTAAGACGCGAAACTAACAAAGAGTTTTTCTTCCACCTTAACCTTGCACACAATCCTTTAACAAATTAATTAATCCTAATGAATTAACACTTCATTTATTTAAACGCGCTACAGTTCATGAATTAAATTTTCATGCAGTGATTAAAGGCTGTTAAAATATGCATGATTTCGTTAAAATTTTATAATAAATCAGGGCAATGTGTTACATGACAAGGCAACTACTTCCCAGCCCCTCGGAAGGTGCTTTGATTCGCGCGGGGCGTGGGGGGGGCGGGGGGGAGCCGAGCGCTCCGCTCCCGGTTTTGGCAGCCGAGCGCACCCCGGAGCACGGCGAGACCCGGCTGACGACCGACCCCCTGCCCCCTCCGAGCCCCTGGCCGGGGCTGTCGGCGGGCGGGCAGGCAGCGGTTTTCGGCTACCCCATCGCCATGTGGCGTCCTGGGAGCGGGAGCGATCGTGGGCGCGGGTGGAAGCCAGCAGCCAACCGGTCGGTGTGGGAAGCGAGCACGGTCTGCGAGGTGTTTTGCTGGAGGGGCTTCTCGATGTGCTTTTTCATTGCTCCGCAACACTTAAAAGAAAGAGCGAGAAACTTTACCGGCAAGAGGACCTGCCGTGTTCTCCGCCGGACCTCTGCCCGGCTCCTCCGGTCTCCTTACTTTCCCGAAAGGGGACGTTGTGAACTACCTTGGGACTTAAATCACCATCAAGCGCTTCAATTTTTAATATGACAACATTCTACACTTTGGCTGCAAAAGCAGTTATTGCGGCTTGTACATCAGTAATTAGCAGGTCTTTGCTGATGTAAGGAAAGTCCTCATCAGGACATGGAAATACTTTTTATGCATTCACCCAAAGGGCTGGTTGTTGGTTTTTTGTTGTTTTTGGTTTTTTTTTCTTCTGAAGGTTGTTTTTTATCATCTAAAGGGAAAATAGCTTTTACACTAAATGGGATATTGACTTTCTGTGAACTTCACCAAATAACACATGTACTGTAGGTTTTCTGCAAGTGCTCTCACTGACACTCGGGGCAGGACGAATACCGCGACTCAAAAATGTAAAGCTAACGTTTGGTGAAATAAAAATATCCAGAATGTTTAGAGCAAGCGGTTCTGTAAGATCCACAACAACTTTTTTTATTATTTTTTAAGTCGGAATATATAGCAAACTGTGACCAGACGTTAATACTTAATATCCCAAGCTTTAGTAGAGTCATCTTTGGGGAATCCTAAAAAGAGAAATCAAATACAATGGGTTACAGTAATTAATTTATAAATCGTTTCACTGTGGGAATAAGGGGTTACTTTATTACTTTCTCGAGATAGGCAGTTCAGTCAATTAAGGAAATCTGCCTATTTCTTGCATTTGAAGCTGGAGAAATCTACGGGAGACAAGTAAATGCGTTATATATATATATGCCTCCTTCCCTTTATTGAGCATCTTGGGCCATAAAAGTAGGGCTGCAGCATGGTCGTATCTCCAATGAACTCGCCCCTCAAAGCCTGCGAGTTTATTGCCATCAGTATTCATGAGCCTGGACGTACCCACGAGGAATAGAAATAACAGCGAACATTAAGATAAAATCTATTACCAGGCCCGTGCGATGCTGAGCCTGGCTCAAGCCGTCTTCCCGGGGAGCCGGCTGCGTGTGGCGGGGAAAGCGGGGGGGCTGCCGGGGCTGGTGGCAGGGGTCCCCGGCGAGCCCCGGGGAACCCCCCCGGACAGCAGCCCCCGCGCTCGGTGGGGCAGGGGGAGCAGAGGGCGCTGCGGCGCGGGGGCCGGCTGCAGCACCGCAGCGGGCGTTACGGTCGGGGCAGCATCTGGAGGGGCTGTAATTTTAAGCGTTGCTTTAAAGTTAGCGCTTTCCCTCTTCCAAAAAAAAAAAAAAAAGTGTCCCAAGAGCTGCGAAGGAAAGTTTTTCCTCTCGGCCTTGATAAGCGACAGACCAAACCCTGCCTGAAATAAATCCCCTCCTCCTCCTCCCTCCTACCCTCTCCTCTCCGCACCTCTGAAAGATCAGGCAGAGGGAAAAGTTAGCTGCGACTCCCCATCGCAGCTGCGGCCTCCGGGGGCAGCAGGAGGGACCGGGCGGGAGCCGGCAGCCGCCGCCCCCGGAGCCACCGGCAGCCCGACGCCTCCCCAGGGTCCGGAGGCTCTTCTGGCCCCCCCACCGCACGCAGTCACCCCCGGGCCTCGGGCTGCCGCGGTGGTGTCCCGTGTCCCCCCCGGGCGATTTTAATGAAGGAGCGAGCAGCACCGGGCAGGGGATGTCTCTCCAGCAGGGCGGGGCTACTTCACCCCCCGTTTGCCAAACCGAGGAGAATCCAGCAGGATGCACACGGCGAGCTGCAGAGACAACGTGCCGACCCCCACCCCTGCCTCCAGAAGACCCCGGGGAGGTGGGACAGAAGACCCTTAGAACATCTAGAGATCCTCACCTCTTCAGCCTCCGGCTGGCGCTCGGGGCGGAGGTGGGAGGGGGGCTGAATTTTCTGCTCTTTCTGGCCGAAAAACCAAGCGCGGGAGCAGAAGGGGTCGTTTGAAAGGCGCTGGAGGGTTTGATGTTCCTCCGCCCAAGGAGAAGGTCTCGCCCACCGGCCCCTGCCCGGGCCGCCCGTCCCCGCTCCCGGCGGTGCGGGCAGGGCCGGGGCCCGGGCTGCCTGCCCTCCTGCAGACGCGCCCCAGCCCCCGCCAGCCCGGAGGTTAGAGACCCCGGCCGCAGAGGCCAAGCAGGCCGGGTGGCATGTGGGGAGGAAGGCGGGTCACCGCTTCGCCTAGAAACTCCCCCCCCCCCCCGGCCGCCTTTGTCGCCGCTCGCACCGTTTTCCCTGGCTCTGAGCGCTTCCCTTCGGGAAACCTGATGAACTTGACCTGACCGCGTCCTGGCGAGCGGGGGCCGCGCGGACCAACACCCACGCATCCCAGGCGGGGCAGCATCCCACGCCTTCCTCCACCGGGCGAGGAAGGGAGCCCGGCTTCCCTCCCCCCGCCCCCGGCCCGGGGTCAGCCGAGGAGCCCCGCGGTGTGTGCCGCTGGCTGGCTTTTCGCCGCTGGGAAGGAAAGGCAGGCTGCTCGGGCCTTTCTCCTGGAGCTAGTCGCTTCTCAGCAACTTGGCGAAAAGCGGTGGTGGTGTCTCCCACTTTCCTCCTCCCCTACATCCCTTGCCCAGGAGGCTTTCTGTTTACGAGGCATGGTAGCTTACAAATAGCTATAATAAGTGATATGACTTAATAAAAAAAGAAAGAAATAAAGAAATAAAGAAATCCACATAAAGTATGATTTGGCTATTCTGATGTAATGATTTCGATACATAAGGAGAGCCCAACCCCGCTTCAGACCGGTGGCTTTCAGTTTCAAGCTCACCCCCCTCAGAGATGAAGTTGCATTCCGCCACCCCAGGGGACGCGGTAATGGATGGAGACCTGGCTCCCTTTCGCACGAGTAATTGGCAGTCGTTCCCTCCTTCCTCCCGGCCTGGATGGGGAGCTGGGGAAGGGCTTATGAAGACAAATGTGGACTTTACCTGGGGTTGTGGTGTGTGCTGTGTGTGTGCGTGCGCGCCTGTGTGCCCTTTCGGCTGTGTTTATGCGCATAAATAAGAGGCGTTCGGGAGAAAGAGAGCAATTCCGATGCACTCCGAGGCTGTCACATCCCTGATCCAAACACCCCGCTGCCTGCCTGCCTGCCTGCAGCCCTGCTGAAGCAAACAAGGGAGCATCTGGTCGGTCACCGAGGGCCGGCTTCGGCGTGCCCCGGGGGACGGGATTCAGCGGGGGCCGTGCCCTAGGGAGTCACGCTAATCCCACAGGCACAGTAGCAGAGTCACTCCTTCCACAGTTTTGCCTCCAACTTCATAAGCAGCTGAAAGAAAAAAAATCTGCTCTAAAACGGGACAGTAACCCCGAATCACTCGTAAAAACAACCGCGCGTTATTAACCCTAGTGTCACTCCTTAACCGTTTCATTCAAAGGCAAGAGTAGTCAAAGAATAAACCACAGAAAAGCGAGAGAAAGAAAAGAGTAAGAGAGGCAGAAAGGAAGAGGAAAGAATGGAGGAATGAAAGAAAAAGAAAATAATTGTTTCTCCAGGCTACTTTTATCTTTTTTTTTTTTCTTTCAGGCTGTATAAGATGGAATCGACTCGTTTCTTGCATAAAAAGTACCTGGGTAGCAAAGGGGGGGGGGGGGGGGAGGACAGAAAGGACAGAAAGGACAGAAAGAGAGAGAAAGAAAAAGAAAGACAGAAAGACAGAAGGGAGAGAGAGAGAAAAAGAGAGAGACAAAAGAGAGGAAGACAGAGAAGAAAGAAAGAAAAGAATGAAAGCGAAGAAAGAAGGAGAGAAAGAAAAGAAAGACAGAAAGACAAAGAGAATAAAGAGAAGGAAAGAAGGAAGGGAAGAAGGAAGGGGAGAAGGAAGGGAAGAAGGAAAGAAGGAAAGAAAGAAAAAAGAAAGGAAGAAAGAAAAGGAAAGAAAGAAAGAAAGAAAGAAAGAAAGAAAGAAAGAAAGAAAGAAAGAAAGAAAGAAAGAAAGAAAAAGAAATGTATGTTCTGATCGTGATTGTTTTCTGCCCCAGACCACGCCAGTGAAAGCTGGGTTTTCCCACGGAGAGGGAGCGAGGGAAGCCGGGCTGGGAAGCCGGGAGGAAACGCACAACTCCAGCTCGGCTGCGCTTCCCGTGCAGGAAGCCCACGCTCCTGGCGGGCGAGGCGGCTGTCACCCGCGGTGCCTGACACAGCCGTACTTGCGACAAAACTTACACGGGGCGGGGGGAACCGCGATCGACCGCCTGGAAGTCGGCAGCCCCCGAGGGCTTCGAACACGCGTCCGCCGCCGCGGTTCCTTCTCCGGGCGCCGACGTGTAACTCTCGGAAGTGGCGGGGCGCGGCGGGGGGGACGCCCCCGCCTGCGGCCAGGGTCCCCGGCGCGGACTCGCCTCTCCCCTCGGCCGCGGCCGGGGCAACGCACCTCCGCGTTCCGGTCCCTGCCGCCGCTCCGAGGGGCAGGGAAGGGGCGCCCGCCCGCAGCCCGGCCGGCCCCGCCCCGGGGGCGCCCGCCGCCTCCGCGCCCCGCCGCCCATCCCCGCCCCGTCGGGGCGCCCCGGGCCGCGCCGGCGGCCGCGCAGCGCGCACGTGTGGCAGCTACAGGTGCCGCAGCCGCCCGGTGCTCGGCGCCGCTCGCTATAAGAGCGGCCCCGGCGCCGCCGCCCCGGCGAGACGGGCGAGGGCTGCGGGAGATGCAACAAGGCGCGGGGAGGCAGGGACCGGGGGCGGCGGGAGGAAAAGGAGGAGGAGGAGGAGGAGGAGGAGGAGGAGGAAAAAGAGGAGGAGGAGGAGGAAGGGGGGGAGACAGCTGATGCCTGTCAAAGCCGGAGCCGCCGCGCTCTCGCGAGAGCCCGCCCGGCGGTAGCCACGGGATGCGGGGCTCAGGTGCGGGCAGAGCGCAGCGCAGCGCGCCCGGCGCCGGGCAGCGGCAGGCAGAGGAGTGAGACGGCGGGGGCCGGAGGGAGCCTCGCCGCCCGCTCACCCACCCACCCCAGCCCCGGCCACCGCGGCAGCGGCGACGGCGGGGGGCAGGGTCCGCCGCGGCACCGCCGCCACCGGCTCCGCCACCGCCACCCGCCGCCGTCGGCGGCTTCCCCCGGCGGGAGGAGAGCGCCCGGAGAGCACTTTTCCCCCGACTTTAGGAGTGTTTGTGGATTTACATGCCAAGCCTTCAAGATGATGTCCATGAACAGCAAGCAGCCGCATTTTGCCATGCATCCCACCCTACCTGAGCACAAATACCCCTCTCTACACTCCAGCTCGGAAGCAATAAGAAGAGCATGCCTACCAACTCCACCGGTAAGGGACAAGCAGCTGCAGCTCTCCTCTTTCTTTCTTTCCTTCCTTTCTTTCTTTCTTTCTTCCTTTCTTTCTTTCCTTTCTTTCTTTCTTTCCTTTCTTTCTTTCTTTCCTTTCTTTCTTTCTTTCCTTTCTTTCTTTCTTTTCTTTTCTTTCTTTCTCTCTCTCTTGCACACACGCACACACTCTTTCTTTCTCTCTCTCTCTTTTCTGTATACTGCATGTATGTGTATGTGCATTAATAAAAAAACCGCTGCGAGGCACATTTTGACAAGCGGCGCTTAATGTTTTTTTCATGTCGTCCTCTGCAATCATCTGAGCGCCTGTGATCTTTTTTGAAAGCGGTGTTCACACGAGTCTCCGACTTCATCCACTTTCTGTATTAATTTTTATGACTCGGCCTCTGAAAAGGAATGCGCTTTATGTGCTCTTGTGTTTGACACAATTCCCCAGCTGAGAGTTACAGATCCATTTCTTCTCCTCCTTTCTCTTCTTCTTTCGTTCCTTTTTTTTTTTTTTTAATTTATTTGTTCCCTTCACGCCCTCGTCCTCTCTTTTTCGGATTCCCCCCCCCCGGCTTCCTGCCCTTTCTACTCTTCGCTTCTTCTTTTCCTCTTTTGCTCCCCTTCCTCGCTTCCCCCCCCCCCCCGCCCCCCATTATTCTACCCCATCCCCTCTTTCCCTTCACTTCCCCGTGCTGTCTGCTGCTACAACCCGCTTCCTCCATTCACTTGGCTCTTCCCCCCGTACCCCTTTACACGTGCATACTGCCCCCCCCCCCCGCCCGGTCACCCCGACTTTGCCCACCTCCCCTCTCCCCTCCCGGGCTCCCCTCCCTCGGCTTTCCCCCCCTCCTTCCCCCCGGCGCTCCCGCGACGCCCCGCTTCCCTCCCGCCGCCCCTTTGCCTCTCCGCGCTGTGCCCCGCTGCCCTCCTCTCCCCGCACCCCGCTCTGTTTTGTGTCCCTTGCAGCTGCAGAGCAATATCTTCGCCAGCCTCGATGAGACCCTGCTGGCGCGGGCCGAGGCTCTGGCCGCCGTCGACATCGCCGTCTCGCAGGGCAAGAGCCACCCGTTCAAGCCGGACGCCACGTACCACACCATGAACAGCGTCCCCTGCACCTCCACCTCCACCGTGCCGCTGGCGCACCACCACCACCACCACCACCACCACCACCAGGCGCTGGAGCCCGGCGACCTCCTCGACCACATCACCTCGCCCTCCCTGGCGCTCATGCCCGGCGGAGGCGGCGGCGGCGGCGGCGGCGGCGGCGGCCACGACGGGGCGGGCGGCGGCGGCGGCGGGGCCGGCGGCGGCGGGGGCGGCGGCGGCGGCGGCGGGGGCGGCGGCGGCCTCATCTCCACCTCGGCCCACCCGCACTCGCACATGCACGGCCTGGGCCACCTCTCGCACCCGGCCGCCATGAACATGCCGTCGGGGCTGCCGCACCCGGGGCTGGTGGCCGCGCACCACGGGGCCGCGGGGCAGGTGGCCTCGGCGGCGGCGGTGGTGGGGGCGGCCGGCTTGGCCTCCATCTGCGACTCGGACACGGACCCGCGGGAGCTGGAGGCCTTCGCCGAGCGCTTCAAGCAGCGCCGCATCAAGCTGGGGGTGACCCAGGCCGACGTGGGCTCGGCGCTGGCCAACCTGAAGATCCCGGGCGTGGGCTCCCTCAGCCAGAGCACCATCTGCCGCTTCGAGTCCCTCACCCTCTCCCACAACAACATGATCGCCCTCAAGCCCATCCTGCAGGCCTGGCTGGAGGAGGCCGAGGGCGCCCAGCGGGAAAAAATGAACAAGCCCGAGCTCTTCAACGGGGGGGAGAAGAAGCGCAAGCGGACTTCCATCGCCGCCCCGGAGAAGCGCTCCCTCGAGGCGTACTTCGCCGTCCAGCCCCGGCCCTCCTCCGAGAAGATCGCCGCCATCGCCGAGAAATTGGACCTCAAAAAGAACGTGGTGCGGGTTTGGTTTTGCAACCAGAGACAGAAGCAGAAACGGATGAAATTTTCCGCCACCTACTAGGGGCGGGCGGGAGGGGCGGCCCTGGCACCGGGGGCACCGGGAGGGGGGCCGGGCCGGGCCGGGGCCGCGGGGGACGCCCACGCACCGCCGCCGTCGCCCGAGACGCCGCGGGAAGCTCCTGGGGACCAAGGGACGATGCAGAAATGAAAACGCGAACTCCTCGGGGGGGGGGGGGGGGCGTGCGGGGGGCGGTGGGGTGCGCTATCAATTATTAAGAGAAAGAGACACCGGGACGCCAACGAGAAGCAGCAGGAGGGCGGAGGTAAAAACGCTCTCGAAACCCGTGGGGGTCACTTCTGCGGCCCCATCCCCCCTCTGCCCCCCCACCCCGACAGAAAGCGGGAGAAAGAGCAACTTAAAGCATAAACACACCCAGACACACACCAATAAATACCGTGACAGCAGCAACCACAAACCGAGAAACCTAAGTCACAACTTTCCGAAGGAAAACAAAACCGACCAACAAACCCGGAAGGCGAAACTGTCGGTGACGATGCTACGTTTGGTTTGGGTCTCTTTTCATTACTTTTCTGGTTTTCTTTCTTTTCCCTGGCTTGGTAATGAATGAGGACGGCGGTGGATTGGGGGGGGAGGGGGGTGTGTCTTTTTCTTTGCTTGGCTTGGGGTTTTTTTGTTTTATTTTGGGTTGGGTTTCTGTATTTTGGTTTGGTTTTGGTTTGTTGTTGGTTTTTGTTGGTTTGGTTTTTTTGTTTCCCTCGAATGCGGTTTTTCGCGAGGCTTTGGCGATGGGTCTTGTCTGTGCCGGGGGAGCGGTGCGAGCGGGGCCGGGGCCGGGGCCGGGGCCGGAGCAGGCAGCCGCAGCCCGGCGGGGCAGCCGGAGCTCCCGAGGCTCGGGAGCGGTCCCTTTCCTCTCCGCTCTCGCCTCGGTAATCCTAGCTAGCTCAAGGAAAACAAACAAACAAACAAGTTACTCCACAGCCCCTTTGTTTCTCTTCCCTGGCCCGCGCGGTTTGCGTTTTTCCATCCGTGGCCGGAGACAGGTCCCTGTCTGTCTCTGCAGAGACGCGTCCGGAGGCAGATGCCAAACCTGCCCGAGCAGGGACGCGCTCCGAAAGAACACGTTCAGGTTCATTAAGGCTCGTGGTTAACTATGTCCTCTCCCCTCCCTCTCCTGCTCTCCCCACCCCGTGCCCCCCCCCCCCCCCCCGGCATTCCTACCAAATCTGCTGGATTTCGGTTAGCAGCGGACTGCGGCGGGGAAAAGGTGCTGCCCCGGCCTCCTCCCGGGGCTGGGGGTTACCGCACCCGCTACGCGAAGGAGAGAGATCACCAGCGCAGGGGCTGAAATGGCATTTGTTTCTGCGGGGATCTGCGTGGTGGGAACAAACACGCAAAAACCCCATTTGGGCTTCAAAGTCGTTTATTGTAAATAATAAACGTTAGGTAGAGGATGGCTTGGGGGGGGGGAGTGTGTGCGTGGGGGGGGTTCAATTTGCACTATCGCAGTCTCCCGGATTGGAAGCGATGATGTTATTCCGTAATAACGATGCTGGTACTACTAATAATCATCAAGGTGCATTATATGTCTCGCGGATTGAAAACAAGAAAAAAAGAAAAAAATTATCAGAGCTCGTTAGGTAAAAGCGCCAGCTACGTGCAGAAGCCATTGCTGGCTCCGGCTGTTACTGAACGCCTGTTAGGGCTTTCAAGTAGCAAGGAATTTCTGAAAAGAAAACACCCTTCCGTTAAAATCAAAACAAACAATAGACTGAAATTATGCATGACCTAAAAAAAAAAAAAGGAAAAAAAAAAGGCATAGAAAGATCCGTGGTAAAGTCTCGATATTATTTATTTATTTATCTATTTATTTATTTATTTATCTATTTATTTTATTATTATTGCTATTATTATGATTATTATTTGGTGTATCATTGTTTGCAGCGCAAACATTCTATGCATTTTGAAACTGAGCACTAAATAGACTAGCTTCTGGTAGAATCTTTTGTGGATGGTGTAATTTCACAGTTTAACTGCCTGTTTTCACTGAAAACACAAACATTCTTGTCACGTTCTTGTATTTAGATTTAAAAGAGGAAAAAAAGAGGAAAAAAAGAGAAGAAAGACGATTGTAAATATTTTCTTTAATGCACAAAAAAAAAAAAAGCTACAAACTGCAACCACGTGTGGATCCTGAAATGTCTCACTGAATAATCTACCTGTCCATGTATGTTTGCTGAGCTTTCTCCTTGGTTGTGTCTTTACTCTATTACTTTTATTTCTATCAGAAATATTTCTGTACGCCAAAATACAACAGGGAGATGCGTCCCAGCATACTTACAAATAAAACAAACGTGAAAACAGAATAGTTATTATTATTGGGTGCATTTAAAAAAAAAAAGAAAAAAGAAAAAAAATATTTCTGAGACACGGCTGGTAAATTCAAGGTATGGCCGTTAGACGATAAGATTAATTCTACCAAAAAGAAAATAGTGAGAGATGTATTTTTCTGCTAAATCCAGAAATCATTACTTTGAGATAGCTCTTATGTGAAAATCGGTGCTCTGAATAAAATTAACTATATATTAGCTGCGTGTGTTTCTTGAAGTTTATTCTATAACTGCAGAATATAAATCAAAGTAAAATTTTAAGAAGGACTTCTGAAGTATTTCTTTTCAGTTTGCTGGAAAGGATTATGCACCTACAAAATATGTATAAAGAAGAAAAGCTTGGGTGGTTTCAGGTTTATATGTTGTTCTGACTGGCCTAATTGCACTTAATTATGTAACAAGATACTTTATTTTTATTTTGGGTTAATAAATATGAAAATCCTAAACTGATCTCTCCTTATGTTGTAAATGCAATTGTTCATTAGGAACGTATAGGATGCCACCTACTGCTTCAAGTGATCAAAGAACCTCTTTCTATTTTCTGATGACCTGTGACTAGATCAGATGCCAAATGTAAAAAGTTACTTAATAGCTGGGATTATTTCTTCTGTAGACATATTTTAGCCAAATCTTTTTAATTTCGCCGGTAAATCTGTGAATCAAGACACGTGATGTTCAGAAAAGAATAATACGTTCAAAAAGCTGTGATTTTAAACAACTGTTGATGTTAAAAAATAAGCACTAAAGGTATTTTTAAAAAACCATAGATCTCGTCCACCGGAAATTGACTTGTTTCTGTTGTTATTAACTTGAAATGTCATCAGAATTTTTAATAAATGCATTTGTAAAAATATTATTTTATAGAAAAGTATTACCGGATATCATTTTTGGAGAGTCAGGAATGAACAAATGAAAATAATTACAAATGTTGGGGTTTTTTTTCATCTGCCCCAAGCGATTGAAATGTTACAAACGATACCACATTTGTATTATACAGTAATGACCGATGTATGTATTGAAAAGTTAAGGAGTTTGTTTTGTAATAAGTACAATCCTTATCGAGTACAAAGGAAAAAATAATATGTTAATAAAACAGATGGTGAAAATAAAAGCTTTGCAGAGTTTCCTATTTTTCATGGTAGGAAACTGTGCAAAACCGGAATGTCCTGCTTTCCGTCGGATGAATCTGAATAGCTCATAAAACCACGAAATACTCATGAAGCATTTTTAATAAATGCTTCACTAAAAATATAGAAAGAGAGAAAGAAAAAAAGAAAGAGAGAGAGAAAGAGAGAAAGAAAGAAAGAGAGAAAGAAAGAAAGAAAGAAAGAAAAGTGTTTATATTCGTGTTTATAAGGTCTAACCTAAGGACTGCTAAAACTTTTGCATCCGAGGAAAAAAGTAAGAGAGAAAATATGAAGAGACAGAACATGCATTCGCATTTATTCTCCAACAGTATGCAACCTCCTGCATACAGAAGTGCAATCTGTGACCAAAAATTATGGATTCCCCCCTGCTACCCCTCCTCCCCCTCCTATGATACGGGCCGGGGCCGCTGCCGGGTGGCGGCTGCCACTTCTGAAGGCTCCTCAACTCCAGCATCTGTGAGCCTTGCCGAGGACCCTTCGGTGCTGCCGTCCCTTGAATGGCCTTTTTCTCCACACCTGAGGTGTCTGGCCGCTTTCCTGAGGTGATTTTCCACTCCTGAGTCCGCAAGACCCGGGCTGGCTCCCGGAATTTCTCCTTAACGCTCGCTCTCCGATTGCTTTCAACTTAGATTAGGCCGTCATAAGTGAATAACAGACACCCACTGCCACGATCGTATTGATTTTTACTCTCCTGTGATATTAAGACTAATTCGGTCCTGGTTCAACAAGTAAAAAGGCTCCCCAGAAGGAGAATGAAGTGTCCTACAGCACAGATTTTATGGTTTATGTGCCTCCCTCCCCGCCCCTCCGTGTCCTCCCTTTCCTCCAAAGAGAAATAGATTTGTCGAAAGATAATTATTTTAACTCTGACGGACTCGAGCGCATAAAGCTTGATACGGCCGCTGCTGCCCTGTGTTATTCTGGCATTTCCCAAACGATTTTAAATCCCTCCAGTTATTTATGTCTCGCTTTTCAGCCAGCGCTATTTATTTATTTATTTATTTAAGGGAGGGGAAAAAAAAAAAAAAGCTTTATTATATTTACCTGCTGATTCCAAAGCGGAGGAAAGCCTAATTGATTTTTAAAAGATCAGCAGCAGAATTCTAATCCGCTTGGGAACCTGTTTCCACCTGCCAGGCGAGCGTCTGATTATCGGTAATTATGTTATTTAAGAGTTGATAAAATCCCAGAGCCGGCTGCTGCCCCGGCCCCGGCCCCGGTCCCGGCCCCGGTCCCGGTCCCGGTCCCGGTCGCGGGGGGGGACCCACGCGGGGAGAGCGGCGGGGCCGCCGCCGTCACGTGCGCCGCTGCAAACACAATTACGGAGCCGCCGTTAATAATTCATGGGCTGAGATTTGGAAAATTAATAAAATGAATTATAACAAGAGGCTAATTAAAAACTTTAGTAATTGTTGTCGAGACAGCTTGATGGGAGGCGTGCTGCACGAACACCCCCCCCCCGCTTCCCCTCCTTCCCCTTCCGCTTTTGGAAAGCATTTTCTTTTTCCTCCTTTGCGACCCCTTCGCACCTGAAGGAGGCTCAGTTTGGCAGAAAAGCAGTGGATGAATATATAGGTCAGCTGAATATATAGGTCCCAGAGACGGGACCGAGGTGGTAAAACGGCAACCAAGTCTCTTTGCATCATGGCAAGACAGATAGGTAGGCGGAGGGTGGGTGGATGAATGAATGAAATCCAGAGCTCAAAAGTTAATTTAAAATAAGATGTCACATATAAATCTTTGAAGAAGCAGCACTAGCAGAAAGTGGCGCCCGCACCGGCGGGCCCCAGCCCCGCCGCTGGGCGGACAGGCAGCGGCTGGGGGCAGGCAGGGGCTGGCAGGGGCAGGCAGGGCCCCGCGGGCAGAGGCGCGCACTTTCCGCCTTTGCTTTCGCACCGCCGAGAGCCGCGGCGGTCGCTGCGGGGTCCCCACCGCGCCTCCTGCGCGGGGGCTGCCTCCGCGGGGGGCGGAGGGATGCTCACCCACATCTCCCCCCCCCCCCCCCACCCCGCGGGGCGGCTTTCCTCCTGCTGGTTTAAGATGCAACTTTAAGGCGGAGTGAGCGCGGTGTTTCCGCGGGCAGAGGGGGCCGGGGAGCCCGGCCTGCCGTACCGGCGCGGATTTATGGCCGTGTCACCAGCCAAACCCTGGCCGGGAGCTTGCGGTGGCTGATCGTCAAGGGGCAGCTGCGCAGGCAAAAACCTGCTTCCCAAATTGGTCTCTGGACTTCGGCGGAGTCAGAGCCCCTCTGGGAAAGCAGGAGTCCTCCTCTGAACTGCATTTAAACTCCCTCAGCCTGCTCAGCCAAGTGTACCAAAGCGTCTCTAACTCTGGGGGAAAAGTTGTGAAACCCCTCTTTTTAAAAAAAAATACGTGTGGGGAGGCAAAGGGGGAACTACTTAAAAAAAATCGGATGTCATAAGACGTTAATGACTCCGAGGACTGAAGTATTTAAAAGGCTTTATATCAAAATTAAACAAATAATTAAAAGAAAGGCAGACTGCGCCGGTACGTCGAAGATAAATTGTAACTTTGCATTGATTTTCACAAGCGAGCCACAAAAGTCTCTAAACAGTCTCCTTCAGTGGGAACGCCGAGGGACCTTCCCGCTTGTCCGCGGAGTCTGTCGCACAGAGGGGTTCCCAGTGTGTGTGTGGGGGGGGGGGGGGGGACACGGGCACACACCGCCCCGAGGCCGGGTCCAGCCGCGGAGACAGGGCTCATGCGGCGAGCACCGAGGTGCCGAGAGGGGTAGAGGCTTATGTGCACCCCTCGCTCGCACAAAAGAAAGCGACCCTTGCGAGGGTCAGCCAGAGCTAAAATACGTAAAAGCTGTGGGTCTGGGTTGGGTTTTTAAAATTTATTTTATTATTTATTTTAAAAAAGGTATTCCTTGACAAGGGGATAGCATGTCAGCACGAATACATCTTTTTGCAGGCTGCGTGGAAAGAAGACAAGGCGCCGATATATGTAACTTAGCCCTTGATTATGGTCATTATGTAAACCGAATTACTAACAAAAGTTTGTTTGGTAACTAATTACAGCTCGCTAAATCTCTGCCTCTCTTCACTTCAGCATAATGTATACAAACTTTTGTACACGCGGATCAGAATAAAACAAAGTGTTGACAGCATCCAGCAGTGGAAATTCACTTACACAAGACTTTTTTTCACTGAAGTGTTGACAATAAACATTTAATGAAGGCAGAGACTTGGATGTCTCCAGACAGTGTCAGAATACTTTAAACAGACCATTAGCATGGCTTCTTCTACTTCAAACAGAGCACACTATACCATAACATTATAAAAATACAAAGTATGAAACAAATAATCTGTTTATACAGATATTTTAAGCTGTTTTCACCAGCTCTGACATCCCCTGTATTTAGTAACAGAAACTTACTCATTTCAGATTACTCGCGCTTAAAAAATGTTAAATACAGTTAATGCAATATTAATCGCCCTTTGGTGATATAAAATGCAATATTTTCAGGCAGCTATCGAGCTTTTCTAGAGGAAGAGCTGATGAAAACAGTCACAGCTGAATAGTGGAGAGAAAAAAGCTCTGTATTTATTGCTTTTGTTTGGCTTTTGGCTACAGAGACAGGAACATTCTAATGGGGTAAGGACATTTATTTTATCTGCAATCTATTGCTGCTAGAGCAGGAGTGGCAGATGGGGTTTGGTGTTATATTCACAGAGTAATTTAGAGCAAATCCTAATAACTAATAATGATTTATGTTAATTTCAATCACTTATGTGACTTTATTAAAGCACTGCTGTAAGAGGAAGGGGGGGGAGTGTTAAAGACGAGGGACTGGAGAGAGGCAAGCTGTGTCTGTCTGAAACCGAACCGCATGCTTGCAAGGTTGCTGTGGTGGGCTCCAGCGCAATTTCTGACCCGAGGAAGCAGTGACTAGAACCAGCTACCGCGCACGGCTTGCTTTTGAGACTCTGTATCGTCGGCGCTAATTTCTGAAAAGAAAAGCCCCGTGTAGAAACCCTGTCCACCTACGAGAGGCAAACAAAAATAGAGAGCGAGCAAGAGAAGCGAGAGCGTGCGGGAGAGACTCGTGTTATGCAAAATGTATTGATTGTGTGCGAGGAATCTGCGAGGCTGATGTGCTGGGCTCCCGAAAGAATAGAGGAGGCTACTGGCGGAATAGCTAGAAAGACCCCAAATGTGCAGTACGCGAAACTTTTATTCTGGGCTGCTTCGGCGTGGTGGAGGTCTACAGTTCCCTGCTCACGTTGCATCGGCTTTACTCCTCACCGCAAATCTCTAGGATTCTTTTCCCCGGGGGATTTTATATTCTTATTAGGGAAAAAGAAAATAAATAAATAACAATAAAAAAAAGCGGCTGTTGCAACTAGCCTTTCGTATTTCCCCCTATAATCTTCAGTTTCATTAACAACTGGTAATACTCGAGTGCACACACATAAACACAGGCGTACACATCGGCGTGTGTGCATTGAAATGAGAGATGTTTGCAAAAGCCAGGGAATCTCAAACCCACTAGTGCTGCTCTGCATAGGATCGGTTTGATGTAGGAGAGAGGAGTACTTACAGGATTTTGAAAGGGAGGGTGCTCTTCGCTTCTGGCAATTTACTTTCCCAGCTACCTTTATGCGTTTTTCTGCCTTAAGGCATACAGTCTGAAAGTAAAACAACATCAAAGCTCCTTATTAACACTATTTTCCTGAAATCAGAAGATGAAGCTACCTGAACCGTTTAATCTAGTGTTAGCTTTATTTCCCAACAAAACAGCCAGAACAAAGTTCAAAAGAGCTGGGGCAGTTATCTACAGGAGTCTAAAAGGCAAAGTGCAGGGGGTGATTTATGTTTCCGTCAGAACCCTTGAAATGGATTAAATAAACCTTAGGTTTTGCCGCATTCTCAGCTACTGTATTGTGTACTATAATTCCCGCTTCCAGACAACACGGCTGGGAGTAACACCCCCCCCCCCCCCCCCCGCTGCCTGGTGCTATAGATGCGAGTTTCCCAACTTTTGGGTTATTTGCAGAAACCTGCCTTTTCTGCTCTGCAAGCTGGCACTGCATTTTAAATGCGACCGGTTTCCACACGAGGCAATTTTTGTGTTCTCTGTAGTAAAGGTTTTACATATAGCAACCCCTTTTTTCCTTAGATGAAAAAAAAGAAAAAAAGCGCGCGAGAAATCCCCATTTTAGGGGCGAGGAGTGGTGCTGCTGTCGCTCGTCCCCTCTGCGAATCCAGGACTTTCAAATCCGTGTGCGCGCCCGCCTGCTTTTTGAACTCGATCACGGCGGAGGCGCCGCGGCGCGGAGGAGCGGGCGGGGCTGCGCGGGGCGCGGAGCGGGCGGCGGGGCTGCGCGGCGGCGCTTCAGCACCAGGGAGAGCTCCGGCGGGGCTGCGCGGCGCTGCGCGGGGCTGCGCGGGCGGCCGGCGGCTGTCTGTCTGCACAGAAGCCTGTAATATGTTAATGGCCGTAGGGTATGCCCGAGGTACCATCTCAAGCTGCTTCGCACACCATATGTCAGGCCGTTAGCCACATGGATCTATTAATCAAAGGGGGAGAGAGGGAGAGAGGAGAGAGGCGGGGGGGAAGGGGGCTTTTACTACCCCACCCTATTTTGCTGTATACTTTCTCCTTTCATTTCCCTCAGATATAAAGACCCGGAGTACCTCGAACACGCAGCTGTAATTCTCTTTTGATCCGCTCTCTTTTATACCCTCGCGTAACCGGCTCAGGTCACCCGTTAGCGAGATTTGAGGGAGGAGGGGGGAAATGTGGCACGTTCCCCCCGGCAAAGGATTTGGTTTGAAAAGTGCTGCTCAACTTGGGTGACAAAGGGGATCTCCGTCCACCCCTTCAGCCTTCTCCTTGCGGAGGGTGCCTGTGAGGGGAAGGCTTTTCCTAGCGAGCCAAGGATCACCTCCCCGACTCGCAGCCGGACCTCTGACCGCCCTCACCACTTTTCCGTGTGCCCTATTACCTATTGCAGTCATTTCTCCGCGGGAGGTTTGTCCCGCGGTGACTAAACCCGTGAGGTGCACAAAAGTACCGGATCCACAAAATCCCCGGGAGCGGGGGAAGAAGTAGTCTCTGTAAGAGAGCGGTGGAAAAGCCCTCGTGGAAGTGAATTTTTCAGGCAGCCGTCAAAACGGGCCCGGCAAATAAAGATGTACCTAAGGCCCAGGCTTAGCGCCCGGGAAGGTGCGGGGGCTTTGGGGTCCGGCTGCCGCTCTCTGCTTGGCAGATGGGGTGCTTTGGGGCACTTTCTTTTCAGGGTTAGAACGAACATGCTCACTCGGGCTCCTCCTGGACCCTCTTGGCCAGTCCGGAGGTGACACGCCGGGGCACAGCCCGGGCGATCGACACTCCCAGCCTAATTCCGAGACTCCTGGATTTTTTTTTTTTTTCTTTTCTTTCATGACGAATGAGGGGGAACATTAGAGACTGACATTCCGCTCAGGCACATGCCGCATAAAGTTTTGAAATTCTAGGTTATGACAGAGTGCTACAGCGGCTCAGGAAAGTTATTGAGTGGAGGAGGGGAAGGGGAGGACGGGACCCCCCCGGTGTGCCGGGACCCTGCGGCAGGGTCCCCGCGTGGGGAGGGTGCGGGGTGGATGGAGCAGATCCCCCGCCCCTGATCTGCAGGCCAAGCGGCCACGCGCGTGTGTGCTGGAAATGGTTGAAGAACACCCGGAGAAAGGGCAAGGACGTGGGCTAGACCAGGGACGCGAAACACGAGGATAAACTCTGCTTTTCGGAGGTTTCCGTAAAAAGCCCGAGATCCCCTAGCTGGCTGAAATTCCCTCTGTGGGTACAGTGCATGGCAGAGAGGCAAGTTTGAGGGAAGAAGCGCTTGAGACAATTTCTGCGACTGCTGACGCAGGATAGTAACCCTATTGATTGTGTTGTATGGTACATTGTATAGGTTATGTCGAAGTCGGTCTTTAAGACAGACTTATTTTTCTGATGTTTTTTCCTCTTTCGGTGGCTGGAAAAATAATGAGTGCATCTGTGCTTAGATCTAAAGCTGGCACCCGTCTTCTGGAACCTTTGCTTTAATACAGATTGCGTTTAACCTGCAAAAAATATGAAAGCCTTTCTAAGCAATACTTTACATCGAGACAGAGGTAAACGCACGGGCTGAGTGTCAGTTGATTCTGCATTTCCACCTAGCTAAGGAAAGGCTCTTATTACCTTTAAATTTTGGTGCACACACCACCCATCATTTTCTTCCTCTATTTAAAAGGTAACCCATATATCTGTCGTTTTAGGTTTCCAAAGACTCGTAACTTAATTCCTTCAGGCTATTCATCAGCATAGTAATTAAACTAGCAAATGGATGTAAATAAAGTGAAATTGGTTTCATGACAGATGAGCCGAAGAGGCCTCTGACATGAAACAAGCCAGGACAATAATTATTTCTGCACCGGGCTATATGAGGAACTCCATCTGGATTTATTAGGTGCTGCAAGTTATTTGCTGGGAGCAGGCAAGACAGGAGGACTCACTTTAATTTGACAGGATTTTTTTTTTCTTTTTGCATCCTAAGTAGGTTACAGAAATATAAATCTGGAATTAACTTTGGCAGGACTCCGAGAAGCCTCTATCCAATGTAAAAACTCGGCAGTGAAAATAGGTAGTAGGAGAAAGGCTTATTAAACAATTTCCTCCCAAATGCTAAATAGGATAAAATCTACGTTAAAATCCTGCTCTCGAGGTATCCCCTATTAAAAAATAATCCAGATCACCGTGGCAGCCAGTGTGTGCTTCCCTTTCCTACAAATATGCATGCGATACAGCAGAGGCAATGGAAAGAAGGCAAATTTGGAGAGCTTGGGAATTCTGAAAAGCTTCTCTAAAAAAAAAAAAAAAAATCTCAGCTAAATGGTGACTGGTAAGATCCCCCCGCTCCCTCTTCTCCGCCAAGGAAAAGTTTGTACCTGCGGAGAAGAGGGGAGCAGAGAAAGGGGCTGCGAAAGGGAGGGTATGGATTCCGCAAGGCTCAACTGTAATAGGAGCCATCAGGTCCAGCTTGGAGTGGAAGTAATATACAGAATAAATAAAAAAAGGGCTCTCACAGCAGGTGCAGATTAGTCCCTTTCCCCCTGAAAAGATTAGAAACTGACTGCTTTATGCTTAAACGTACTCTCAATTATTTAAGCGCCCCTTCGTGATTAGCAAGTAAAAGTAACACTCCAAAGCGCTGAAGAAATGAAGCAAGAATAACAGCGCTTCCCCCCAGCTCAGGCAGGCTTTGCAGCACCCGCCTAGCTCCCCGCCAGCTAACAACGCTCGGGCCGGGGAACTCGCTTGGATACATACACCTGTGGGCTGGGGGGGAAAGGGGGGAGGGAGGGGAGGAGGAGGAGGAGGGGGCAGGTTCAGCGTGAAAAAATCCCGCTGTCGGGGCTGTGCAGGCTGCAGCCCGAGCTTGTTTCACAGGCGGTTGGGATCCGTGGGCAGATTTTCCCAGGAATGCTGGACCCTCAACGTCTCTGCCACTGGGAGGGGAAAAAAAAAAAAAAAAAAAGAAAAAGAAAAAGAAAAAGTCTCGCACCAAAATCCCAACCCCCAAACCGCCCTCTTTGCATGGGCTGGAAATGAAGCGAGGATGCCTGTGTTTGCATACGGCGGTTTGGTCAGGGTTCGTGTCTTTCTGCAATCAAATCAGAGGCGTTTTCCACCCTTCCTCACGGAAGGGACTGTGATAACTGCAAAGCCGGGGAGAGATCCTAAAGGGACCGAAATCCCCTTATGTCTGAAGCTTTCCCTTTTAACACACACCAGACTAATTATTTAAAAGTTCTTGTAAAATTAGAAGACATAGCCCAGTCCTTTAATTAGAATACACTGTGAATAGGGACAGCATATGGAGGGGAATGTCAAGAAGAGGGTGCCAGGGGCAGATCCTTGGAAATCTGTATTCATTTCTGCCTCCTATTTGTTCAGTAATCTCTACCATCATAACTAAATCTTGGAGCACTGATGTAGTTCGAGTTGTTGTTGACTCAACGTCAAAATTCAATCACTGGGGGTTTTGCATCAGCCGGGCTACTTATTTGTCTAATAAATCCGTCATTTTGTAAGAAAAATATTTGAGCAGCCGTACTTGACCTCTTGGTATCCACAAGCCACATTTATTTCTACCGGTTTACAAATGCAAAATGGAGATGATCATCTTAATGCCTCGAGGTACTGTGTTGATTTCTGATTGGATTTTAGATGGAAATGTCTATTTTAAATACCCCGTGATTAAATTGTACATATAATAGAATTCATGCCTCTCAAATCAAATCCTGATTTGCAAACCCCGATTTTATTTTAAAAGAAATATTATTTAAGCATAAATTGTTTTATTAAGTGGTTTGTTAACCCCCCGCTGTAAGATTTTATTATAGCCGGGCACCTTTCTCCCTGGGAAACTTATTTTGACCCCGGACCATCGGTTTCTGATTGAAAGGTGTCAGGCAAGGGTGGGGTGGAAGCACACCCGTTTGACAGCGCTGCCTCGTCCGTGACATCCCGCGCCGGGGGATTTACTGCCTTTATTTTTATGCGTAATTCTTTCGAAAAGGGGGCCAGGCTGCACAAGTTGAATGGGGGGGGGGGGAGTAACTTTCGCGAGAGCTTTTGGGGTTGGGGAGGGTGGGGGGGTGGATGGGGGCGGGGGGATGGGAGGGAATAAGGTCACTGCCAGGAGAGGAGGGAGAGATTTGGGAGCCCCCCGTCGGGCGAGAGGCCGGCCTCCGCCGCCCCCGCAAGCCCCAGGGGGCCGAGGCTTCCCTCCCCCCCCGCCGGGGCTACCTGCGCCCTGCGCCCGGCTGGCCCCCCCCCGCGCAGCAGCGCGGCTCCCCCCGACCCACGCGCGACGCCGGCCGCGGGTCCCCCGCCGTGGGGCCGCCGGCGGGGGAGGGCCGGGCCCGCCTCCTCCCCGGCCAGCGGGGAGCTCCGGCGTGGGCTGCTTTTTTTTTTTTTTTGGACTCGCTTTTTTGACTCCCACGCCCCGAGTTTTCCCCTTGGGCGGCTGCCGGGCTCTTTCCGTCTCCGTGGAAATACAAAGAGCCGCTCTCGGCCCGGGCAGCGGTCGTTATTCCCGCGTTAAAGTCAGCCGTCGGCTTGTTCGTCCCCCCAGCACCCACTCGCCCCTGGACCACGAAGGGCCACGGCTGCCGAGCTGGAGCCCGCCGGCTCCGGGGACACTTGCCAGGCACGTCCCCTGGCAGCCATCCCCCGTGAACGCCGTAATGAAGCGCCCGACGCCACGAACGGGGAAAAAAAGAGAAATATCTCAGCATATTGAAAATATTAATGTTGGCTTGTAGGAATTAATGTAATGGGCCATAGTTATTAACAACTTATAAAGGCTTAAATCAATATAAATTAATTTAATTATGATTTCTAATTGCATTATGCATGATCAATTTGAAACACTACATTAAAGATAATTAGAGCAGGGTGCTAGTCACTAATCACTTCCCTAATAGCTTAATGAAAAGGAACGCCATGTATTACCTATGGGGTGGACCCATGAAATAATATAAATGCTTATTTTCCAATAGAATACAATTGTAGCTCTTAATAGATGTTTTAATCACTTTATTGTAAACACAAAACGGATTTGGGCTTTTTACATGGCCTTGCTTAAATTTTACCCGTGTTGACTGAAGTGCCGGTGTATCAAGTCCATCTATCGATGACCCGAAGGAAGACTAACTTTCATGTAAAAGTATCATGCTGTCCTTAGAAGCTAGTGCCAAGAGGTCACGGTAGATGGAGGTCCTAGCTTAGCATAATGGGTTTAACATTTCCGTGACATCATCAGGGAATCTGAAAAGGAGTCTAAGGATAATCAGAGTGGTCATTCAGAAGCAGAGTAAATATTTTATGAGGATATATAGAAGACAGGAAAGAAGGTGGTCAGAAAGGTGAATCTCTACTTCTTCATGCTCTGTGAAGAAGGTTTTTCACTTGGTACCAATTTTGATTGAAAACTTGTGTATTGTTAATATAAAAAAAGGCAGAGCAGGACTCTTGGAGGGGTGAATCGCAATTTGTTTTTAGCGGCCAACTAAATAGATTTGTATTCATTGTCGCCCTTACGGGTTACAGATTATTTCTCTCTTACTTTTCTGATGTAAATATATCCTTACTTGATTCTTCATTCCCGTTGCACATTGCCACTTACTCAGTGATCTGTTCCTACTTTAACAACAAAAGTTCATTTACTGTTAAAATTAAAAGCAACCAACATAAATGAATGCTTTGTAAATGGACAGTGTGAGGCAGATGAATTGAAAATGCTTTCCCTGTGATTAGCTTTATTTTCATATCTTTGCCTAATAACCGATGCAGTACTTGCAGCGTACGTCTTGGTTAGACTCATTATGTAATTCATAGTTTTCAGAGAAGTAGTGTGTAATTAGAGAAACTGAGATTTGAGGAGAACAGTAAAGAACAGTGGCATATAATACCTACATTTGTCACAGCAAGACCTTTCTGAAGACTTTTGCTTCTATTAAGGCCTGATTGAGACCGAGAAGCTTTGGGACTCCTGAGGATAACATTACCTGAATAAAAAGGAGGAGTGAAGGATAGGGCCTAAATGTCACCCAAGGAGTATGGTAGCCCTTTAAGTCTAAGTTATTAGGACCATACTGATTATAGTACTGAACTATGAGGGCAGATGACTCTCTGGATGGAATGATTCCAGGGATATGCAGTTGTTCTTTTTTAAAAGACTCCTGTTTAAAAAGTGCAGAGTAGAACGGTTATTTTTCCCCGCTATGTCCTGCAGAGAGAAGGTAGAAGCAGAAATAAGCTTACTTTGCTTAACAATTTCTAAGTATTCCAGTGAAGTGGGACAAATTGCAGGATGAGCCTGGTCATTCCCTCTGTTGTTCACAGCTTGAAATGATGTGGCCTCATACTGCCAAGATCCAGTGGCAAGATCTGAAAGCAATTCATGGAAATGTTTTAAAAAGTGCAAGTACTCCAACCTCAAACTTGCTGTTGTTTTTTTTTTTAAGAAAAATCCTTCACAGAAGCCCTCAGCTCCTGCAAGGAAAGTTCTGATATACTGGGGTAGCAATAAGTATATATGGAGTCTAACACCTTGAACTAAGGATGGGATATCAACATGGCTTAGAATATCCAGGTGACAAATGCCTTAAAAATTCCAGTGGAGACAAACTCTGGTGGCTCCTGTGTCACTGCAGCTATGGTAACTCTTCCAGCTGCTGTGACTTTCCTGCTATGTTGGTCTGTTATTGCATCCTGACCTCTGCCCTAAACAAAATGATTTCCATGACTATTGTTCAATGTCTTGTCAGGAGTGAGGAGTCCCCCAGCACGACTCTTCCATAGCCAAAGAGCTCACAAGGAGAAAAATAGTCCACTGAATTTCATAGACGGGCTTAAGGACTGAAGCCTGTATGTAAACTCATCTTGTGATATGCTTTAATTTTCTCTGCCATGAATAAATATTGTGCCAGCCTATGTTTTTCATCCTGCACCAGAGTTGGGGAAGTCTAATCTACAAAAAGGTGCAAGTGGGGTATTAGCTAATACAACTGCTTTTGAGAATATTGATTTTACTTTTTTTTTTTTTTAAGTAGAAGCACAAAGAAAATCTTTGCTTGTGCAGGGGACCTGTGGTTATAAAAGCCTCACCTACACACTGTTTGAGTGGTTAGATTGAGAACCACATGGAGCCTACATTTTATGCTATTCTTTCATATAGCAATTGATTTTAGATAGCACTGTGAACCAAGGATGGAGCATGGGCGCTGTTTATATGCCAGGGAAAGGAATGAAAATAGTTATGTGAGATACAGTGACAACTGAAGCATATAGCTTTGTACCTAAGGAACTATCCCGAGCTCCTCTCTCTAAACCAAATCCAGTAGTTAATAAAACAAACACCTTCGTGGTTCAAACACATCTTTCCATCCTTTTGGGGAACCTCTGAATGATTGGCATGTTTGCAATCGTGGCAATTCACCAGAGCCTTAGGATCCATTTTTGTAAATTTTTGCCCAAGTTTTTTTGTTGAATATAACATTGATTTTTCTCCTCACCTAAAATTAAATGGAAGGAAAATTTTAATTAATTTAAACAGTTTATTTAAAAAAAAAAATTACGTTTGCTGCCTGACATCTCAAGGCTTCTCCTTTTCTGATTGACTGATTTTTGCACAATCCACTGACAGCTGCAGGCAAATATGTTAGCAAAAACTTTAATAAAGTCTTCGGTTTTTAAAGCTTCAAAACTAAACCTGGCAGCTTTGGTTTTCAGTAATAGAACTAAGCACATTTTGATCAGTGGCTATTTTAGTGCTATGCAGGCAGGATAATTGTGTCTGACCAGGTTGTCACCGTGATCTTGGTAGTGAGCTGCCATGCTCCGTGTGAATATGTTAAGTTGCAATGCTATATTTTTTTAAAAAGTTAAACTGCTCAAAGACTGTGCCACAATATCAGCTAATTGGACATCAGGTATCGTGATTTTTTGAAAATGCACACGGTTGTGCTAGAGAAGTTTTTAAGTAATATGAAGCAAGGGAAGGTCTTTTCAGCATCCATGGGAGACTGAAGAGGATGATGCTCTTAGCATGTAATTAAATATTAATAATGGGGAGAGGTTAGACTTATTTTTATTCTCTAAAACATTGTTAATAGGTCTCAGTCTGGCATCGAAAACATTAGGCACATTGCTCTGTGTCTCACCTTTTTAACCCTGTTTGTTTGCATGTTTAAGTAAACACATCTTAAGGTCCTTTGTGCTTGTGACTGGTGACAAAAAGAATCTGTATGTTAAATCAGTGCCGGGCTCGGGAGAGGAGCATATTCTGGTTGAAATTCATCCCATTGCGAACTGAGTAAAACATGATAGCCACCAACTATTCTGTCTGTATTGGAACTGCGTATGGTTTGGTTGTCCAAAACAAAGGACAAGAATGTGGAGCTTATACTTATCCACAAAAAAATGTAGAAACATTAAAAAAATAAATTGGATTAGGAAACAGATGAATATAATGACCTTCCTTACTCTCAATCATATGCTGCCAGCTAAGTGTTTGAGTCTGAAAAATTGCACTAATGAAGCTATTTGAAGGCTTTTGTGGACAACTGCTTCCTCTTTGAAGATTAAATGAATGATGTTGATGTGATTAATCTTAGTACAGGGAGTGATGCAGCAGCCAGAAAATACCTTGGTGATTTTCATAATTAAACTGAATCAACATTTCAAAGAAATGCCAGTGTTATCACTTGTATATTAGAATTACATTCATTAGACAGAAGAAACAAATAATTTGAGCAAACAAGATTTTCCTTTTGGTGTACTGAGACTTCTGTCATGTCTCGGAGTATCTTACTATAAATCATCATTACTGTTTAATTTTATCCTTGCTTTTTCAGTTACTTGTTTTCTGTTTATTTTTTCTTAACCATCCTAATGATTCACGGTTACTTGCTTCCTGATTATTTATTTCAGTATTAAATAGCCTTTCCCAGTTTTCCAGTTAAAATTGCCGGCCCAGTATAGGATTTCAAATCTTTGTCGTTGAAAAATGATGTGAATAGTTGCTGGTTTATGTGGATAATGGAGTCGGGCATTTCAACGATCTCTAGCTTTACAAGGGCTCATCTATAAAGGATAGGACAAGCCACAGAATATATGAGAGACAGGAGTGACAGCAGTCTCTGCATAAGACTGAGAACACAAATAGTAGTTCACAGTGATCTGTGGAAATAACAGTTTGGGTCAGATTCTGCATGTTTAACTCATTCCCTGAGAATCTTACAGATTTCGGTAGGACTGCCCAAAGTAATAGTTTTTAACAGCTGCTAAAGTGGCAGAATCTGGATTCACATAATTTAGCAATCCTAAGTAGTCTTTAATAGTGCATATTTAAAATATTGGAATAATATATGTGCACTCTTTTGTAACATAAGGAACTTAAAGTACGAAATATATTTCCCAACATACATGCTTAAACACATAAATGGACACACGTACACACATGTATACTCACAGACAGTAAACTAGCCAACCTGCCAAACAGTTTTGGTAGGGTAAAACCAATGAACATCACAAACATACAGTCAGTTGCTTCTTTAATGCAAATGAAAGTGAAGGTGTAGGGTTAATGATTGTTGCATCAATACAAATGCACTGTATTACTCTTGCTATCACCACTTCAGATTATTTGAAAGGTTTCTCTGTGACTTTTGGTAACCCTGATATTTACAATGTACTTCTAGTCATTACACAATCTTTCCTTTCACAGTTGCTTAATAGAAAAAAAGAAATTACTTCTTTAGCGTAGTGGATAAAAAACTAGCTTTTCACCTTGAGGACCTCAATTTTAGTTCATTCCATGATCTGAAGTGAAATGAGCTTGGTGGTCTCCACACAATCTCTAATGGGCAATAATCAACACCACCAAGCTGAAGTTTTCCTCCATATTCAGTTTAAAAGCAGTACATGGACTTGGAATGCCCACTGATCCCAAGGAAAAAGTTTCTGTCATACTGTCTAGATATGATATAAAGAAAACATCCCCCTTACCCTGTCTGACCTTCAATCCCTTCACCTAACCTTGTCTTTCTGCGTAGCTTACTCCATTTACCTCAGCTGATTCTTCCTATCCCACCTCTCACTTCTTTATAGAGGAAAAGGAAACATTGCATTTGCTGTCATCCCCTATATCCTTTTGTCTGTATCTTTTACTGTTCCTCTTTATCCTGTGTTGTGTCCCTCAGGTTGAGCGCTACTCTGCACAGAGCTTTCTATATAACTCAGGAAGTGTTTCTTACTATCAGAATAAATGTGATTACCACCGCTACTAAGGCATCTGCAGGTGGGAGACCCCAAGGTACATGCTGTAATTAATGGCCCAAAAATGAATCTGATGGAATTCATGTGTTGACTGATTTCATATGCACGTCTGTCATGCTGGGTGGCAGCTCTATATTTATCAGTCAGCACGGAGTGAACCTTGTGACCAAAGAAAACCGTCAATGAGCTGTACGTTCATCTTGCCTACCTTTAACTGTAAAAGAGACAAGTTGCCTAGTCTAAGCTAACAGTTAGACTTCTGCTATTGCTCATGAATACAGAGGTAGGCATTTCTGAATGGAGATTTATTTAATCTGAAGACAGCTGACTGCGATAGGCGAGCTGAATAGCTCCCTGGAGCTGCCTATCCTTTCCACTGGCTTTGGCACAGACAGAAATCCTCAGCTAGTTAACCAGCCTTGGAGAGCTATACATCCTCACCTCATCCTTTGTGGCCCAGGTCTACATGGCATTCAGGTGTGTCTCAAAGAACTTGGGAATATAGGGAGTCATTCAGGGATTTGTTTTGGCTGCAGATGTGTGAACATGAGAATGACTTTATAGTCATTCATGCGAAAGGAACAACAGCAGATTGCTAGGTTGGGCTTGATGTGCTAGAAGTTTTCATTGCCTTATCAGAGATCCAGCTTGATTTCTTTGCCTTGAGGGGGAGGGGAAAGAGGAGAGGAAAGAAAAGGTGGATAAAAAGAGGAAGTCTCCTGTTCCCCGTGCAGTCAATAGCAAAATGTATTTGGTAAGACTATATCTTTAGCTGTTTTTAAATTTTTGTTACTTACAACTGCTCTTAAAAATGACTCCAATGGGCATCCCTCATGTTAGTTCAGAGATATTTTAAACACAGCCTGCCTTCCCTTCCTCTCTCCCTTCTCACTCCAGAACTTGAGTTAAGGCTACATGAACCCAGCAGAAGTCCTAGGTAAGATCCAGGGCCAAGTGCTATGTAGTGTGAGGACACCGGTACCGGTCAGGATGGTGCTGTACCATGGGGCCTGAGAGTCAGAGGGGATTGCCTGGGATGGATGCATTTAGGAAAGTAAAAGTAGCTGAGATAGTTAGCCACAACAGGTAGCTCTCACAGAGAGGTAGGGAGGAAGCAACAACAGACAGTGGGTGTGAGGGCAGTATTACTCTCCAAAGTTACACTACACAGATATCATCAATTTCTTTTGTGTAGATACAGTTATACTGCTATCTTCCTTTCAGGCAGAACAATTAATTAGGCTGGGATTCCCTTCTGCTGGCTTTAGACATTCAAAAAGTAGACATTGAACCTGAACTGGTTGTTTCAGGTCTCTTTGGAGTCAGTGTAAAGAGAGAAACATCTCATGGCAGTTCAGTCCACCTCTGAACAAGTATCTCATGTAGGATGGATGAATCACTCCTTGAAGGTGCCTATTTCTCTTCATTTTTAGAGGGTTAGGGCTAGGGAGAATTAATCCTTTCTCTCCTGTAAAATATTTATGTGATTTCAATAGTCATCTGACCATAAAAAATGCAGGCATGAGTGTATTACACAACACATATCATACTCTATGCATACACCAATATATTTACATGTGCCTTCATATGACTCTGGGAGCCAGAAGCAATAGAGGGTCTCGAACAGGTTCATCTGGGAGAGGAACAATATCAAAACACCTTCAGTGGAGAAAATTTAAAGGCAAAATTTGCTTCCTCTGTTGGAGAAGATTTCCAGTTCAGTAACCCTGTTAGAAGCTGCGAAGCCTATGTTTTCAGACTCTGGAGCAACAGACAGATTGGAGAGGGTGGAAGTCATAGGTGAGCATTTATTAACCCCCGACAGACTGCTGTTGTAAACAAGAATGTTAATGACTATTCTTTGAATCATACTATTTGTAAAAAATATTTAATGTGTATGGATAAAAAGGACATTAAGAGTTTTAACAACAAACCCAATGAAAATATCTTCAGAAACCAATACTTTAAAAAGGAGTTGAAGTTTCAGAACAAGAACATGTTCCTACTCATCACAGTATTTATAAACGCCATGCTCTTAAAAACAAGGAAAGGAGTAATAAGGGCTGTTTTTTATCTTACTTTGCCCATATACTGAACATTCATATTAAACAAGAAAGATACAACATATAAACCTTAACTTTGAACTATTTATTGTTAAAGTTCCTTTATGTATCACTTTTATGTATAAGTTTTTTTATTTCTACCTATTTTTAAATGTATGAGAAAATAATATACCTAAAAATTATTATTTTATAACCAGTTTGCAGTAAAATATTTATAGTAGTTGTTTATCCATAATAATGTTGTATATTTAACACAAAGATGAAAAAAGTACAACATTGTTGGCTTAAGGTAAACCTACGTGTTTTTATGGTTTACATTTCAGTATTAATACTTAATGAGTATACAGATGATTTTGTTTCCCTTTTAAAAGAGCTTTCTAGGATAGTTATATTTCAAAATGACTAAAGAACTAGCTTTTAAATGTTTAACTGTAAAATGGTTTGTGATGAAATACAGATGACTTTATTTTTTATATGAACGGTCCTTCCTCATTCACACTAAGTGGTACTGCTAAAAATGTTGCTATTCCAGATCTTCAGATGCCTTTCACGAGTGGCGATGTGGAAGTCTCAGGCAGAATAGTGACAGGTGATTCTGTTCATTGGATCAGGAGACTCAAAGAGCTTGGTTACTTTTCTTACAGAGGTGCCAAGTGCCATTGGAGAGGTGGTAGGGTAACCAAGTTATCTATATTGTGTGTTGGACGGGCAGGTACCAAACAGAAACTACATACTTGACTTACCAAATTACAGCTGAGGCCAGGCATGATATCTTGTGGTATCTGGAATATCTGGCACTAGACACTACATTTAGAAAAAGGAGTCCCTTGCTGACCTACTTTAGATATTGATTTTATGAAGAAATGACTTGAAGTTGCCTTTGTTAATGATAAAGGAGTCACTAGGGTGACTGGCCTAGTCATGGGCATTTAAGCTGCAGAACTAAAGTTAGGTGAGATGAATTTTACCTTTGAGATCCAAGTCCAAAACCTAATGCTCTAACTTTCTGCTCAGCTGCCAGTTCATCCCAGGAAGTCCACAAAATATTTAAGTTTCTAACTCCTATTCATCCTCTGAATTTCATTGGGAAGTTTGGTAACTAAATTAGGATTTACGATCATAAATCGATAGATGTCCAGCTCCAAAGCCAACAGCGTATTGATGCCATATTGTCTAAACAAGGGGCCTTATTGGCTTACAGTGTCAAGTATGCCTATGAAAACACAATTGGAGCTGATCCTGCTGTTTTCTCTAAGAAAGCTTTATCACTAGGATACTTGTTCAAGATTTGGGTTCAGCACTTGCTGCAGCTTGAGATGACTCAAACCTCATCTATTACATCCCAAGGAATATCCTGTTTATTACACTATCAGGTCAGCAGGGATTAAAGGCCTTGTGTTCTCTCCTGTTAGAGATGGACAGCTGTGTAACACTCATTACTCACTGGTCACTGGGAGTGCAAGGAAATGCTAGTGTAGGCGGAGTGCTTTTTGGGAATTCTTCAGAGTCTGATCTCTTCTTTTGGCATGGTTTATGAATTGCACTCTATTTTATTTTGTATAATCATTGACACACATTTTCCTAAAAATATTGGCCAGTTCACTTTCTTAGTTTCCTTCCTTCCTTCCAGTAGAGAAGCCTAGCCACCAGGCTTGAGTCATACACAGTTCCTTAGGTCTGCCTTCCCTCTGGTCCCACAAATCTTTGTTGCAAGATGTTATTCCATTGTAACTGATTGCAGCCATCACTGTCACATGAAACCTGCTCTTTCAAGAGGTTATCCTCAGCTAAGTACACTGAATTCTTGCTGTATTTGGTCACCTGAATAGTTCTCTGGACTCTGCTGTCTATATTGACTGAAGGCTAGATTCAATTCTCCACTTGTTGGCTCCAAGCACTATCATCTCAGATACTCTAGTTTATTCAAGATGGTGGCTCCTGAATATGACACAGATCTAAAGGGACACCCACATCTCATGTAGAGATCATACCCACGATCTCCGTTCACTTAAACAACTACCTTACCGGTATACACATACCTACAGAGTCCTAAATTTACATTGTTACAGTCTTGAGTTGAATCTTTTGCTCAAGGTTTGATTCAGTTGTCCATGCATAAGCCCCTAGTGCTATTTCAAGTACCCTGGGTTTACCTGTCTGCCGAGCTGGTGGACATGACCACCAGCTAAGTGAGACCTTTGTTCCTCTGGAGCATCAGCTAAAGGGCAGCTGAAGGGCTACCCTGCACTATCTCATACAGCTTTAGATGCCTATGTATAGGCAACTGGATTAAGCTCTTAATATCAGTGCCTAAACTTCAGAGGGAGGCAGTGATACAGCTATATTCTGTGGCTAATGTTTCATAACAGCCATCTTTAAGTGAGTCTGCTCCCAGCAGGTAAACTCTCTGGACTGCTCTTTGGTGCTTAGGTCTCTCCACTAATCAATTAGGAAGCCTAAGCACCCAATTTAGGCAGTCTGTGACTGTCTAATTAATGTTCTTAATTTTCCTAACTCCTAAAAAGGAATTAGGAGATGATATACTTCCTTGAGTCTGTGCCCAAGCAGCCAGTATTTCATTATTAAAATTATCCAAGAGTCTAAAATCTGCTTCTGGACAATATGATAATTGCCTAAACCCTGATCCTCTAGATGTATAACACATGCCTATGCAATCTTTGGATTTTAAGTTATTTTATCCAACACATTTATTGTGTATGCAATATGATAGGAATAGGTTTAACTCCTGATATACCTTGCAAGAGTTGTGTGGCCCTGTAGATGAATGGGGGATGCCAAGTCCTTCAGTATTTGTTGCATAAAAGTAGAAAAGAGCATATGCTTTAAGCTAAGTCTGAACTTGTTTTCATTTAAGGTAGAAAATTCTGATTCAATTAATTCTATTTTGTTAGGGATTTGAAACTGCATCTCTCACCAAAATGTTCTAAGCATCAGGCTGGTAGATTTTCTGGGGTTGGCTGCTCACAGCCTCTCCTTGCGAGATGTGATGTTCCACTTCACAGAGAGTGATTAAATATTCATTAAGCTAGTGAAAGAACAAGCTTCTCAGAAGACAGAAGGAGTCTGGTACTTAAGGCAGTCACCTGGGAAAAAGGGAGATCTGGATTCCAGTCACTGCTGTAATGATTACTTAGTATTAAATACATACACTGGTTCACGAACTGGAACCCAGCTTCTTCTTTCTCGGGGGGAGGGGGGTTGACTATCAAGTACTTCTCACTTTCTGTCTGTTGCAGTGATTACTTAATTATCCAGGAAAGCTCTGGCTGGGGAGAATAAGCACTCCTCTGGGAGGTGGGAGATGATTGTATTTCCACGTGGCAAAGAAAACTAAATGTGCATTTCTCAGGCCCTTTATTATCCAAAAGCTAGAAAAGGAAACCCCTTTCATTAGGGAGTAAAACGTGGTAACTCAGGGCTTTAGAACCATGGGTCCCAAGTGGAAGAAGGCATCTCCTCTAATCAAAAAATAAGTTGCAGAATAAGGAGAAAGTTCAAGGCATATGCTTAATCTCAATATTTCCTGAAGTGCTTCCTTGCTCAGCATGTCTGTGGATTCCAGCTTTCCTGTACAATTTGTAAGGAAACAGACATCTACCTCAGGACTGCAGATTCTACTGCAAAAGTACACCTTTTGGATAGATGCTGTGACATTTAACTAAAATCCCTTGCAGATCTGTCCTTTCAGGTAAAATTCTCAAAGACGTTTTGCATTGCTTCCATAAGTCCTTTTGAAGCCAGGGTAGATTTTACCATGGATTTAAGAAGGGGCAGAACTATACCAGCAGGGATGTCTTTTATACCCCACTTTTCCCACGTGGTTTCAAAAGGAGAAATATCAGAGTATATATTCTGTTAAATAAATCTCTCCAGGATCATTTGCATTCTTGATAAAAAGCTGGAGGATTTCTTTCTTTGTTGTTGTTGTTGGGTTTTTTTGTTTTTTGTTTTTTTTAACACATGTTTCTATGCTGACATATACAAAAATTATGTACATTGATGCGAATAATTTGAACTTCTGGTATGCCTCATGGAGATGTGTGGCTCTGATTCAGCAGCGGATGACCTAGGGAGTTTCAGGGTTTTGCTGCATGGGGTGTATCGGAGCATATGCATTAAGTTAGGTCTATGAACTTGCTGACTCAGGACCTGAATTACCTGTATCTGCTCAAGAAAAGACCTGTTGGATGTTGAAAACCTCCTCTGTCATTAGGCAGTGAGAGAAAGAAAAGCAAAATAAATGTTGATTTGCTTATAGAACGCATTGAATAAGAATTTAAAAAGACCAACCTGACAAATATTTTCAATGTTGCAATATGAAATAGAGGTAAATTTTTACCTGGAAAGGTGAATAACTGTTTTTTCTTGCCTCAGAAGGAAGCTGGAAGAATTGGCTCAGGAAAAGAAGGGACTAGGTTTATTTTTGCATGAAGATAAATCAAAGTAGACATGAGAGAACCCCTTTTTCATGTTTTGTATTTTCTCCTTTCTTTCTCTCTCCCTTTCCTTCCTTCCTACTGTTAGTCCTTTACTGTTTCCTTTTCTCTTTGATGCCTTCCCTCTTTCCCTTCTTCTCTCTTTTCTTCCTTCCTTTACTCTTTTCCCTCTAACTGACCACAGCCATTCCAGCCTCATTTCCACAAAACGATCATCAAAATTGTCCTTAAATGAAGGATTTGGCTGCAAACTCACTCACAGCTACTTTTTCTGTCCCAATAGTACAAAATATTTATCCAGAAAGCCATGGTAGGAAAGCTAGGTTTCTCTGTCTCTGAAAACACAGTCTTTGAACTTTTCAGCCAGAGGAAGTTTTCTGTTGGCTATCACTTATGAAAAACATGTTGGCTTTGTTCATTTTTGTTCTTATTCACTAAAGTTCAACAACCTAAAAGAAATATCTAGGCCTTGATCCTTGAATCTACTGAAAGCACAAAGGAGAAAGCGAGGGGAATAGAAAGGAAAACTATTAGGCTACAGTGAGCTAGTGTGTACTCTTCCAGGCTGAAAGAGAGCAAGATTAAGGAGGAGACGTGGATAGGATGGGGCAAGAGATACAGAAATTCTCCCTAAAGCCTCTGTACTTCTTTGCTTCTAATGACCTTTTTAGCTTCAACATGCCAGCAGCTTTCTGTACTACCTGCCTTTCTGAAAAATAAAAGTATAGAAGACATTTTAAATAATTCCAAATTTAGCTGTGTTAAGAAAAGAGAGAAGAAGTGAAGAAATGGGAAACCAGCAAGCAAGCAGGTTCCTTGGCGTGGGTCAGAAGCGCTGAAGCAGACGGCTCACTCTGAGGGGGCAGCTGGCACTTTTTTGGCTGGTGTTCAGCTCCTGCCATGGCATCTGAGATTCATGTTCCAATTAACCCCTAAACTGGGAAGTACTCAGGGTTGCTGCTAGGTCACATTTTAATTAAAATTCAGAAGATTCTTGGAAAACATGGGGAAGCTCATCAAATAATTTTGCTCGTAACTATTTTACTATTGACCTCAATCCTCTTTCCTCCCTAAGCTGTCCTCCTCTAATCAAGCCATCAAAGACAGGTCTCCCACCTGGCAATGCAAAGCCTGGTCCCCACCACATGACATGTTGCTGTTCATTTTAAAGGAGTGACTGTAAAGTAATTTACGAATGCCAGATTGTTCCTGTATGTGTATGGCCAAAGCAATTGTATGGAAGAAAAACCCATCAAGAACTTTAAAACACCAGAGATACCACTTCTGTTCCTACATTTCTGTTTCATTTTCTGGCAGACAGCCTACCTGAGATATTCCTTCCAGATTTGAAAGGTGTGACACCATAAGAGACAGAAATACCAAAAGAAGAGCTACTGATCCTCTGCAGTGTCACTAGGACAGACAGTCAATAAAGACCCTTGAGTGTCAGCAGGCTAGGTAAGGTGTCCCGCTCTGGGATGGAGAGTTGCCAAAGAAAGATAATTAGACACTTATTTAGGTGTTCATGAGAGACTGCATGCTGATTTCTGGGACATCAATGGCAACCAGTAGGAAAGGGGCAACAAGGGGAAAATACGTATCTGAACTGCTTTCTCTTAAGTACTGATATATCAGATCTTCAATTAGTGACAAAACTGGGTGTTTAGAGCTCTTGATGAAGAAGAAAAGCTGGTATTGCACAGCCCTATCAGTCTGGGGGTATGATTTTATAGGTATGTGTGCCCTAATTGTGCCCTTCAGACCAACTTCAGAAGGAAAGGTGTGAACACGTATACTGAATATACACCTATGGAGTGGAGGATCTTCTCAGGGTGATACCGCAAGCTGAGGTGCACCTAGCACCTGGCTGCTCCAGCCCTGGCTGGGTACTTTAAGACCAGAATTATTGTATAACCTTCTTAAGTGCTTTAAGCACTAGACTAGTCTGTAATAGTTGGGAGTCACAGTGGTATCATACTCAGCAGAGCCCAAATGAATAAAGGACAGTCTGAACAGTTCTAGCAAATCAGGTTCTTCTGGGAACTTCTCTCTCTTATTAGCATTCTGAAGTGCTGATAGACACAAAGCTGCATTCTAAAAAGTTGTCCCAGTTAAAAAAAAAAAAAAGAAAAAAAGAAGAAAAAAAAGAATGTGACTTGCACTTAGTACACTTAGCAGCAGAACCTTAAGAAAAATTACTTTCTGAATCTTTCATTTCCATGACTGACTTTGCCTGCAAAATATTCAGAACTGATGTAGTCAAGGGAAAAGTTGAGCATCCTAAAGAACACTGGCATCAAAATATTACAGTGACAAAAAAAGGGGGAACGCTTGCTAAATTACAGAAGAGACAGTGTCTCAGTAACAACCTCCCTGGTCCTCAGCCCTGTAGCAGAAGGCAGCAGAAACCAGGACGTAACAATTTTGAAGCAGTGAGCAAAAATGTTAATAGATCAATTAGAACATGGAGCTGAGATTGCAGGAGAGGTTTCGGTAGATGAAATATATGTACACAAGTTAGAATTCAATCAGGATCATGCTGGAACATTTAAATACTATATAGTTACATGCATATTCGATATATACAAATTGACTCTTACACTATCTAAGCATCTTAAAAAGCCCCAAAAGACATTATTTACCATTTGCTGTTAAATCTGTACAAGAGTAAGTCAAGTCTACAAACAGTCCATCTTGGGGACTGCATGGAATTTATTTTTCTTCTGATATTTTGCTTAATAACACTTTCAGGCATTAGTCACTATAGCCTAGTCAGAGCTCCTGATACACTGGAGACACTCCTGAAAGACTGAAAAGTTCCAGACAGGCTTAATGCCAAAAAACCTGGTTTATATAAGGGAGGAAGTATAGACAACTGCAGTTTGACAGGGCATTTTTAATAAGAAGTTTCCGGGACACAAAGGTTTTGACATGCTTCTGCCAGCCAGTCACTGCTTCTAGACACCTTTAAAGTCACTGGTTTGGAGAAAAGAGGAATGTTTGCTGAAAAGCCATCACCATGCCCTCCACCAACTCAGAATCTTTCCAGAATTCTCCCAGCCAAGTACTACTCAGAATTAATGAAAAACAGTAGTGAAATTAACAGCAAATGACTTAATTTCTAAGATGTGAAAAGAATCACAGCCTACATTAATGAAGCTCTTAGTTCTGAGAGTCAAAACCAAGTCCTGTAGTTCATCATCACGGAGATAATGAAACTATAAATGGTATAAAAGCAGCCAAGCAGTAGAATTTGGGAAGTATTAGGTTGTGTACTGTCACAGTACTGTCCAGGCTGGCATAATAGCCTGTCTTTATTCTAAGTGAAAGGAAGAAAAGCAAATTCAGGGTAGAATAAAAAGAGATGTGGTTTCGATATATACTTGTTATTTCTGTGCACACTTATATGATTAGCTGCATTGACCATCTAAACACTGTAAGGACAAATGGAGCTAGAGGGAAAAATTAGGGACTACTGTTGTCTTCTACAGTCTCAAGAAAATATAAACCGGCTGATGAAGATCTCCAGGTCTTTTCTCCCTCTCTTTTTTTCTTTATACTTTTCCTGACCCAAATACATTTCCACTGGACTTCAAGATTCAGCACATCTGTCTGCTACTTTTTTTTTGCTAAGAGCCTTCAGAGCCCTTTTTCTGCTTCTCCTTTGTTATCAGCCACAACAGAAGCCATGTGCAAGTTTATCTCTGTTGCAGATCATCTCACTGGCAACAATAGCTTTCCTTAACTCTCATTACCACCGTCCTCCCTGCACAGCTGGTATTGAGTCCGCATCCACTGGATTCAATGTCAGAGAGACTGTCAACCTGACACCTAACAGGTGGATCAATGTGACACGTTTTTAACAAACCAGTACGTAAAGCTATGTTTTAATTGCAAGTTTTTGAGTAGAAGACACTGCCTTGCTTTTGTTTCCTGTAATGGCTTTATACCCAAAAGAAGATATGCACCAATTTATACCAAGATTGTAGACACGTAATGGACAAAATGTATTCATGTTATATAGGCCAGGTCTAAGGCAGCTCTTTCCTGTTAAAATATTTCGGGAATGATGATGGTCAAGGGAAATGGAAACATTTATATCTTTAGTTAATTAGGGTGGGATTAGTATTGCATGCTTCTATCAGAGCTAATTGCCTAGACTCCTTTTACAGGCAACAAACAACACAAATATGCTTCTGGGGAGTGATTCTCCTCTTCTGAAAGTAGATGTCTAAATATGTCAGATAAATTGAAATTTACAAATGTCTAGTGCTCTCCATTGCCTAAATATCTAGACAACTAATTTATATGTAAATGTTGACACATAAAACATCTCAGGCTGGCCGAGAGGAACCTCACCCATATTGGATTCCTTCAGGTACGAATTCAAGAAAGCATCCATTCTAGAAAATCACTTAAATGCACATCTAAAATATATGGACGTACTTCAGCACTCTCATCAGTTGGGCCTTCTTGTACGAAGCTCACATACCTGGCTTTGTTAACCTTACACAGCCACTGCTGAGGCCCTCTAGAACAAGTTACTTTTTGAAGGAGATGGTTGGAGTGGTCCAAAATGGAGCACGGGAGTGTGTTAGTCGTCAAGTGGCATGGATGGTCAGAGGCACTCTGACCTATTCTGCTGCTACAGGGATGAATGGTATATTAGTTATACAACACTACATGACCCATACATTTATTTGTTTGTTTTGTGTGGACAAAAAAAAAGAGAAAACTATATGAAGTCTTTAAAATTAACGCAGTTTTATTTGAACAGTAAATAAATACTTTTTGGAAGAAAGAGTTTTGGGAGAAATCCTAAATCTGAATCCTTCAGATTTTAGTGCATTATTTTAATGGATGTTTTGAGATTACTTTTAATTTAGTGCATACTTTGCTTATACTGAGCAATAGAAAACAAAGCTTTCAAGAAAACACTCAAATTAGAATGAAAATGAACGCAACCAATTCTGTTTATTTCCCCTGGTTTCACATGTGTAGTACCTTCAAAAATATTGAAGTGATGGTGTATCTCTGATTACATCTATCCCTATGGCTTGGGGAGCACAGTTTATTTGAAGGCACCTGTCTTTGCTTGCTCATTGCCTTGCCCTCTTGATTTTGTTTGTCACCCTCTTACTTTTTTCATCCTCCTCTGACTAACTGGAAATTGATTTCTTTCTGAGTAGGATGGTTATTTCTGTGCTGTTTAGCTAAGTATTTCATTTGATACTTGATTTTTAAAAATTTTTCCTTCTGTTGTTTGTCTTTACTGTGTAGTGCTTTAATGATTCCTGGTAGGCTTCCTATGCATTGATTAATTCAGATAAATAAAATGTCAGTATTTATGGTAAGAAGGAATACACATACATATATTTCCTGTATATTAGTAATCTGACTCTTTTGTCCTCTTTCTCCCTCTAAACGCAATTACATTACAAAATTGATTTTGCTCCTTTCCAATGCAGAACTATAGTGAAACAAAAAAATCTACAATTAGTGGGAATCCTAATTACTTCTTAGAGGTGAGAAACAGTTTATTTTTTAACATTTGGGAGGGAAAATTAATTTTTTTTGTGTGTCTGCACAGCATGAATATTACGTACCACAAATGTCATAACTGTTTTTGTCACATGTAACCCAACCAAATAATTATTTATCACAGTCTGCAAAAATGTTTAAAACCATTATTTAGAGGGAAATCTGAGAAAATATTTTCTCATTTCATTTGGGAGGATCTCTGTTTTGCTACTCTGAGTATAAAACAGATATATACAATAAAGAGCAGCGAGACACAAAGTCTCATCAACTGAAGTGAAAAATCTCATTTATCTAATCACACACTCCTATTATATTTTCATTATACCAAAGTGCATCAGTTCATCTGATGTAAGACTGGGGGAAGGGATATAAAAATAGGTGATGAAAAAAGAAAAGTTATTCACTTAATTCCCTTGTCAGGCAAGGTTTCAAGATGCCGTCATATGGTGTGAGAATGGCAAGACTGCAGAGACAGCTATAGGAGGGGTAGAAGTGGATATCTTTATCTCTATGATGACTTACCTCCTGAGGACACTACACAAGCTACTGTCTCATCCAGAATAAATTTTCTGGAAGACTGCACGTTAGATCATAATCAAGACCAAAGAGGCTTCTCAGCTGGCTGATAAGTAGTTATCTTTGCAGACCCCTACATCAGGATACAATACTTCCTTTGCAGGTATTCACATCATTATTGACCATTCAGACCAATTTGTGACTACATAGGGATTTCTGTGTTGGGACCTGCCAGCAGCTGTCCTCAGTCTTCCAAAATAACTAGCAATAGCTGCGACTGCAAGGACCACTGTTCTCTTTTGCTGCCTTCACTTCTTAGGGTTCTCTGCTGTTAAATACCCAGGAGCACTTGGTGGTGCTGACTTGACCTGCCAAGACACCTTTTTTCTTGAGTTAAAATATCTGCTTTAACATATAGTTTGTCAAATAACTACATAAGTCAGAGTGGTGGAGGAAAGGTATGAAAAGAAGAGGGTAAGAAAATAGGAACAAACGTTTATGAGAAAATCACAGTTAATGAGTGTTTGGAATCAGACATCAGAAGTTCACTGGAAAAACACAGCTGCATTCTTTAGTACTAAAAAAAGTCAATTAGTACAACTGGTTGGAAAATGAAGTTTCCATTTCACAGGAATTTTCGCATTTCAGAATGTGTTTGTCTTTAAAATGTGTGAAATGCTGAAATCTCAAATTATTTCCTGTCATAGAAAACCTGAAACATTTTTTATTCAGTTACTTCAAATAATCTTATTACAAATAATTACTTTGATAAAGCCAAAATGTTTTATTTATAAAAAGCGTAATGTTATCATCTGAAATAGGTATAACAATATTCAAAACTCCATTTTGGTTTTGATCTATTCAGAATCTTCTCGTGCATCGCAGAAGAAATTTTCTAATGAAATAACTCTGAACAGTTCCCTCAAAAATGTTTAGATCATCTCTTAACTGACACTGTATATACAGCAATCGAACGAGGAAAGAGTGCTTCCTAGATACAATAGCATGCATCCACAACTTCAATTATGAATTGCATGTTTCAGATATCCCTCCATGGCAATACTCACAATCCAGCAGAGCTAGCAATATAAATCACAGGGCATAATGTAACGGAAAGGCAACTTGATAGAAAAACATCCTGCAATTTTAGCAAACAGCATGTGCACAGCTTTGGTTTACAGCATGGAGGGTGTTCAGTAAATGCTGATTAGCTTCTACACAAGCTGCAGAAACCTACTGAGTTTGACATAACATTTCCCCATATCCACAAGTGCTGTCTCAGAGGACTTTGGTGAAAGCGATAGCCAACCTTAGCTCTCATATTTTGTAGTGGTATGTATTGGGCCAGTCGACTGTTCGGCTAATGAGTGCTTCTTAGATTTGGCTTAAGTAGTGACTGTCTTTGGATGGTCCCTAGAGGAGGGCATAGCAGAATTCTCCCAAAGACCATTATATCCAAAGTCATATCTATTTGGCAATCAATCCCTATGGTTAACTCTCACACATTTCATTTCTCTTTTCCTCCTGAATTTTTTATCAAATTATCATGTTAGTTTAAATGCTGAACTTGCCAGGCACTCAGGAAACAAACCACTATCATAAAAAAAAGGGACAGGCTGTTAATGAAAGACAGTGAAGGAACTGCATCTCCATACAGTTACTGGGATGATGCTTTAGGTGATGTGGGGGCTGACTGTGTTGTTCTCAGTGTGATATCCTCTACTGGCAGTCAATAAAAGAAATTGAAAGAGTATTTTAACAGGTTTCAGTGCAAAGATTTTACCTTCCCAAGGGTCTCTAGACTTCCCCACCTAGGCTGAAATTACAGGTGACAGTGAGTTTCTAGCTGAAACCTTTGCATACAGGGTAACACAGCTTCAGAAAAGAGAGGTCATGCTACCCAGTAGTTGGAGGATTGTGGTACCCTCCCTGAAGCTGTGGATTCAAATTCCTTTAGGCAAAAGAGGGACTGAACCTCAGTCTTGCACAATATGGGTAACCACTTTACGAAGAGTCACCGTTACTCATTCTTCTGCCTGTATTTCATAGGGAGCCTAACCTTTTAAATATGTTTGAGGCATTAAATGGATACTGCGCAACAGTGGGCTACTTCTGGAATGGGAAAGAAAAGGAAGTTAGTGGTTTTGGGCAACCTTGAATGCCAGCGAGTGGGAGCATGATGGGTGGGAAGGGCTTTCAGGATCAGCCAGGTTTTAAACAGAGATCCTAAAGAAATAACTTTTGGATTTAAATGCATAAAATAGTAGTTAGACACTTAAGTGTCATCTAAATCCCTTTGTGAATCTCTCCCTTACTCCCTCTACCATTCTTTTATGTTCCTATATGTCCTTTGTGACTAGGTTTAAGTTCATTATTCTCTTTATAAATGAGATCACAGTATGCCCACTTTTGAGGAGGCTCGCCTATCTTTTGTCCATAATGTATGTGCTGCTCAGTCACGGTTTAATTTTTTCAATTGTGAAACTGTGATATGGACCACAGATTGCAAGATCCATTTCTGTACCTATGCCACCCTGCAAAGTCAGACAGTTGCAAAGTGCTCTACACTGACTGTTGATACTGTTTTCAGTTTCACTCTCTTTAACACTGACTCAGCCATAATTTGCTGAATACATTGACCATTGGAAAGAAAAAGGAAAAAAAAAAAAGAAAAGGGCTTGCTGGAATTCACAGGTGTGCTCATCCTTTTTGAATGCCAGTGATAAAATTAGAATATAAAGTTATTCCTGCTGCAGACCCTGCTTGGAATGGTTAGCAAGAATTTGTGACCAGCTTCAGTCCTTGAGGTATTTAATAAAAATATCTGAAAATCTTCATAGCCAGATTTGAGTAAAGCCAATCCTCAATGGGTACAATCAGAAATGTGCATTTAATCTGAATATGCTTCAGGTCACTGTTCAGAGTTGTCCTTTATAAGAATACCACTTCCAGTTTCCTTTTCTAGTAGCTATAGAAAATTTTTTCAGTGCCTGGAAACATATGATCTCTCAGGCAGCTTCAAAGTAAATAACTTTTTCTATGTCAGCTGCTCTGCCCAATTTAGTTCTCCAGTCAGCTCTACAATTTTTAATACAAATTTTGTTAATGGTGCTTTGTCTGAAAAGATTATCTTACCCTCCCCAAAAGCTTTCCAGTTCTATTTTGCTTCACTTTTGTTTTCAAACCAGTCATTTGTAGAATGATTCACATTTTGTAGGATCTGTCTTGACACCCCTTTCTGATAGATTTTTCCTCAAACATGAGAGTTCTTATGAAAATGACACTTGGCTTTATGCACTTTCCATTTCTTATCCCTGACAGTCTGTGCAACTCATACAAGCCGGCACGTTCTCAATCTGTGGCGCCCAACTGAGATTATCATCTCTGTACAACTTGTTAATGTCAGTGGCATTTAGAAGTCTCTGCACTGAGCTATGAAATAATTCAGATGCAGAGAGAATCCCCAAAATAGGCATTTGAAAAGAGCGCCTGCAGACAAAAAATGTTAAACATCCACTGTCATGAACCTTCCCATTTAAGGGGATTTTGCCAAACAGATCTGATGCTCCCAGAATAAGAGTAGGGGCATTGGCCAGCTCTCTTGGGTTGGCTGGGCTAGTTAAGATGACATAATACTTCCAGTGTGGTGTTGGTTCTTAGTTCCAGATGCTTTACCTGTGACCACAGAAACCCAGTTTCACTCCTCTCTTCCCATACCCTTTAAAAAGTGTATATTCATTATGTTGGTTCTTCAGCTTTCTACTTATTGCTCTTGATGTGATGTACTGCCGCTTATTCTTTGGCCTTATTCTATCCCACTGGTGCTCTAAAAGCTATCCATTTGTTGTAAAACAGGCTTTACTCTAAGAAAAAGGAGGCTTTGGCTCTGTTCCATTTTACCTCTTTTATGATACTCCAGTAGTGAAAAGGCAGAAGAGGTCCATAAGATATGGAGTTTGCCCTTAGGACTTTGCTCAAGAAAAGGCAACTTAGCTTCAAATATTTTTAATTTTTTTTCTTTTTCATCACCTGTGTTTAATCATACTGGAGAATCTGTTTTTCTAAATTCAGCTTTTTACCTTAAGCCTGGTCTGTACATAAAAGCACAACCTGCATTTACTGTGCACCAAATTTTGAAGAGGGTATAGCAAAGTTTGAAACTGGAGGGTGATAATTTGACTCCACAGCTACTTCAAACGTAAAGGGAAATGTATGTTAACATGTGTACAAAATACCTTATAATTTTGTAGCTGGTTTCTTGTAAAATGTAAGATCTTACTTTAGGTATTTTATCACCCTAAATAGTGTGTGTGCAGTGACTGTAGATGTCCCCCCACCCCAAATGTATTTTAGAGTGTTTGTTGACCTGAACGTCTCCTCTGGTAGGCATGTAGCTTTAGGGTTATACTCAGAACCATTTGTGACCATGAAATATAGACAATATTAAATAAGAGCATGCTTGAAAAACTGGCTGTTCTATACTTGCAACATACTCAGTTTGAATGTTAGGCACATTATGAAGAATTTTATTTCGTTAGAATACTGACTGACTGATATTGTTCTTGAAACAATGTTGTGCAAACAGGTCTTGATACTGTCTAATATCAGAAAGCCCCAAACCAACCTTGACATTTCTTGAGGCATACCTGCATTAGGCAATCAGAATTATCTGACTACCACTAATTGCAGCTGCTACTGCTGAGCGATGCAGTAGCATGCAGAACAAATACAAGCTTTGGTCCTGGAAACAATATACCCATCTTAGAGCACTATGGCACTTTAAACAAGAAGTCTTCCTTCTCTGCAGGGCTAATTAGTTTAGTTCAGCATTGTGTTCCTGTGATCATAGTGTTTCATGTCATAGGGCTCTCAAGTCTTTTCTTATGTATTGGTCTCTATACTGTAAACATAAGCAGTCAATAACTAGGCTATTACTTATTAACAACGTACAGAGTATTAAATCCAAGGAGATTTCCTGTCGGGTTCAGCTCTCTTTGGGTTATCTGTTGTTGGAAGCACCTTTCACTTGAGTTTTTACTGCTTAGACTGTGTTGGAGTGTGTTGTGGGCTAAGCTCCCTGCTGCTGGTAAGTCCTGTTCTTTCTGCTCCTACCTGTGCAATACTGCTGCTCACCTTATGCCACCGCAGATACTCACTGGGTCTTCAGTGAGCTGACTAACCTCATCAACCCGCTGAAAACTATCCCGTCATAACACAACGATGACATCAACAAGTAGTTAGCTTCTGGGAAGTCACCAAATTGAATCAGTCTGACAAGTGCCAGGTTTAGTCAAAAGGAGAGAGAAGGAGCATGTAATTGTTACCAGGGGAGAAGAAAGGTAGGAACAGGAAGGGGTGACTGGGAGCATCTCCCCCTTTTTTTGGGGGAGCTGTTAGATAAGACCAATTGCTTCAGAAGCCATGACCTAAGCTGGTAAATCGAGTGAATTCCAGGCTCAAAACCTCCATAATTGTGCAAAGCCTACATATGCAAAAGCCATGGTAGCAAAAGTTACTATTCTCTGTCCTCCATGCTAGGTAGAGGCAAATTCATTTTAGCAAGGTCAAACCAGCCCTCCTGGAAATCCTAGCTCCTGAGTTATGAGTGCATTAAATCAGATCTTCAGATGATCCATTTAAAAGAAGATGTGCCTAAAAGTCACCCCCTCTGCCCCAGTATTTTTAAATAAATAGACAAAATTTTCCATACCGTATGAGCAACTGAAAAGTAGTAACTGTGAGGGAAATGGTCTCCACCATGGCGAGAAAAGGAAAAGGATGAGATGAGCTGAGCAGAAAGTAAGCCGGCCAAGCCTGGAGATGCAACTATGGGTAATTTTTCTAACATAAGAAGAACCATAAGAGGGTATATTTGTGATAAGAACTAAAGATTTGGGGAATTTGTTGAAGACTAAAACCCATACAGTAAATGGTGGCCTTGTCTAAAAAGCAGTATTTTTATCTCTGACTATGAATAACCGTAGTATTTAATGTACATAAATATTTGATGATTAACTTTGGTTAAGAGCTATGCTATCTCTGTTCATATCATAAATTCAAGCTCTGAAGCAGTAGCTTGGACAAAACACTGAGGACTCAATTGTGCCTTGAAGGCATGGCGCCACATTGGGGATAATGCAGAGGCACATCACCTCGGCAGGAGCTGCAGGAGAGGTTGTGCCTCAGGCATGCACTCTGCCTCCTGGAGCTCCTGGGGAATGCCGCTAATGTACTCCGCTCACATGGGGTGCAGCGTGTCCTCTGCTCCAAAGGCAGGCGGCTCTCCTGGCCTCGGAAGACCCACCTGGAGTCCGAGACCCTTCAGCCTCGTGAGCCTGCCTCGCTTTCTGTGAAACAACCGCACCAGCAAAGGCCCTAGCAGCAGGTTTGAAGGAGCCACTGTGAAGTCAAATGGTTGCCCCTCCTCTGTACTTGGCTGACAGGAGTGCCGTTTGTGGCGACTCTTCAGCAATCCAGCCGGCAGACTGTAGTGGGGAACTTTCGGTTTACCCCGTCCTTCAGGGTGTCTCAAGAGCACATTTGTATACTATTGGGGTAGGTTCACCACTCTGTACCTCACGTGACAACTATCCTGCCTAGCAGAAGGACGGGTGTTTCTTTGCAGGCACGCCAAAAGAGAAAATTTTGACGACCTGTCTTAAAATTGCTCTGGTCTGCGTGGTGTCCCAGGACCTCAGCTCAGGTGTAGTATAGAGGCTGATGGAAATATCACACACCAAGAAGAGTACAAGGACTGCAATGAAGTTTGCTCCTTACCAGGAAAGTGATGAGCAGAGAGGTTCATGCTCTTCTGTTCTGCCAGCCTGAATACACAGTCTCACCCTAAGTCCCTGAAATAGCTTGCAAAGTTTATATACTTAATGTTATGCAGAGGTGACTTAAAAATTATTTTTTTAAGGGAATAAAAGTTTGTACATGAGTGGGAGTCTCATAATTTGTGTGGTACATTAGGACATCAGCAAATGTAAGAATGGATACACTTGATGGATAAAATTGGAACTCATTATTTGCTTGCTGTTTAAAATGTGCCAAGGATGTCAGATGCTCCATTTTTTTCTCTGTTCATAGTGTGCTTCCTTTTAGTCCCTGTTCTGTGGGCTCTTCATATACACATGAAGTTTGATGCTGCTGCTATTTTGTGTGGCTGCGAGGGTGATCTGGTTTTTGGTGGGAGATTTTGGTGGATTACTGTGCTTATAGTATCCTGCCAGATAATTGCATAGCTTGTTCTTAAATACATTCTCCCCTAGGCAATCTATTCTACTGTTTATTATCCTCATTGTTAGAAAGTGACTAATGACTAACTTGAACCTTATTATAACAACATAAACCGATTCCTTTTCCCACTAAACGCTACAGATGTGGAGAACAGATTATGTGTTCTCTTTCAGATCATTTTACTTTTTTTTAAAAATACAGAAAATGTCATCCCACTGCCTCTCAGGACTTCTCTAGACTGAACAACCTGATTATGTCGACCTTTTCTTGTAGTCCCTGTTTTCTCGCACTCTGATCAACTTTGTGCTTTGAACTCCTTCCAGATGTTGTGCATTTTCACTGAAGTGTGCTGACCACCATCACGCAGCTGAAGAGCTACCAATGCTGAATAAAATGGATTGATTTGGGCTGTGCATAGTCTATCATCACACTCCTCTTTATTATGCTATTCATTACATCACCTTGCCCAGGGTTTGGTATTCTAGATAAGGCTGCAGAAAGAATGGCTTTTTTAGGTAGGAGCCCGATTAACAGGGGAGAGCTGATTGATTGAAAATCTGATGGTGGAATACAACTTTGGGTGAAAGGGATTACAAGTTCATCATACTGAGAACAGGGAGGAGTAAGAACAGCAGAGTAGGCATAATGGACTTCAAAAAAGCACTCTTCAACAGCTGAGGGAACTGGTAAGTAGGGTCCCTTGGGAAGATAAAATAAAGGATAAAGGAATTCAGGAGACCTGGCAGTTATTGAAAGAGACTGTATTAAAGGCACAAAGCAAAGTATTCTGATTCGAAGGAGAGCTTGGAAGCATAGCAAGAGACAACGTGGCTGAATCAGGAACTCTTTAAGGACTAAGGAACGAAAAAAAGGCGATATATTAAAAGTGGAAACAAGGACAGCTGAATAAGGATGTGTGTGGAGGATAATAGCACAAGCGTGTAGGGATGAACTCAGGAAGGCTAAAATGCAAAATGACTTACAACTAGCAAGGGACATGAAAGGCAACCAGACAAGGTTCTAGAAATACATTAGGGAGGGAAGAGGGGGAAAGCAAGAAAAACTATCAGTTCAGTACTGAAGAAGGAAGGAAAGTAAATAACAGAAGGCACAGAGAAAGTACATTGTACTTTTTTTCCCTGCTTCTGAATTAACAAAACTAAATTAAAAGGAGTTAGCATAACACATCAGCAGAGCCTGACAAAATACACCCTCAAATTCATAGGATGTTAGCTGAAGCAGGTGCTGAGCTATTACTTTTGGGAATTAATGGAAGCTAAGCAAGATTGGAAGAAGGGCACATAGGCTATGTCTAAATCAGCACATAGTGCAGCACAGTAGGAGTGGGTATGTAGAGGCAGAGTTGGTGTGGAAGACCCTAACTCCACACAATGCCTTTCTTCAAACTGTCTTTCATTTGGTCCCATGCAACACATATGGTGGGCTTTTGATGGGTGTTTTCCAGTTCAGTTTAATCCAGAAGGAACTCGGGAAACTCAGTGTGAACTAAAGCATGAGGACCATCAGGAGATTTACTTCAGAGGGATACCTTTGATTTGAACTGGAGTGGTAATGTAGGCATACACATTTAGAACTAAACTGGGGGAAAAAATGAGGGAAATACAGGCAAGTTTGCCTGTCTTCAATAGCAAGCCATTCTAACTTCATTTTTAGTTGAAAAAGAGAAAAAAAATCAGGGTTTGATGTAATGGTAGGTAATAAGTACGTGACATAATTTAACTTTGGGTCAGTCTGAACACTCTGATGTAGGACCTCCATGAGCAAATTGGAGAAATAGTTGAATGAAATCACTGTTACACTTGTCTGAGAGGTGGAAAACTTTGCTCAAAATAATTATGAACTGCATTGTGAGGAGAACATTTCAAAATGGATCCTGCAAAAGTCTGTACTGAGCAGGATTTGGATTAATGACTTAGATGATGGAAGTGAAACTATGTTTGTACGTTTTGTTCATGACACTAAACTTAGCACTTTTGTAAGTGAGAAGGGAGACGGGTTCTAATTGTATTAGATCAGAATTCAAAATGTTCTTGCTATATTAAAAATATATTTGGCCCCAAATCAACACAGTGGAGTTGAGTAAGAATCTCCAATAAAAAAGAGCTCAAGAGCACACAAACAGCATGGGGAATATCTAGTCAGGCAGCAGCACTGCAGAAATAGAACAGGGGTGGCAATTAACTCTGGTGAAAAAGAGGTAAACATTATTCTCAGATATGTTAACAGGAGTGTCATATATAAGGTAGGGAGATAGCTATTCTGCATTGCAGGTGAGGCTTCAGGGGAAGTCTGTGCTTAGTTTTGGGCTCAACACTTAAACAAAGATGTTGACAAAATGCAAGAGTCCAGCTGAGCACAAGAATGATATGACATTTAGGAAACTTAAGATCTAAAGAAAGGCTGAATAAATCAATAATGTTTAGTTGAAAAAGAAAGAGAAGATAAAGGAAGTACATGAAAACATGGGTATTTCCTAAGTTTAAGTTGCCTCTTCACTGTGGTCTAACCACAAAAAACACAGGACAGTGGGAGTAAATGGGAATGTCTCTCTTTTGTCAGATACTTGATGATACCAAACCAGCAGCTGCAGCTTGAATCAAGCTAAAGGTTTTTTGCTAAGCAAATTAAACAGGAAAACAAACTTTATTCTGACAACACAAAAGGTTACAAAAATAGAGAGTTAGAATTATCTGCCAGTCCTACCTGGATGTCCTGGAATACTCTTGGGAATCTCAGTTAACACTAGCTAGCATTTATGTTTGGGCATCTGAACTGAGACCTTAGAGTCTATGGATTTACTCTCATTTTAAGTGTTATGGCAAACAGATTAGAGAACATTATTATCGCATCTGGGTAACAGCAGTGATTCTGGTCACAGAATGAAATGCATCTCAAACAGGCACATCGAGTAGGCAGCCTACTTATGGCCAATTGCTATTACATAGGGTATTACTTGTTTGCTCCTGCTACTGTACAACATCCTCTTCAAACACCTCAGAAGGAAAATCCCTGCTCCAAAGCATTTACAGTCCAATAGAGGTAAAGAAGAACAAAAGCAACAGGTAACTGGTGTAATTGTGCATAGAAGCCACCTAATTCACTTTGGATTTGGGATGTGTCTACTTCAGATTACTTCCCTCAAGGAATCAGTAGGATCACTACCATTGTCCTCCACGCTAAGTTTTATTGCTTAATAACATTTTAGTTATGCTTTGTATATTGAAGGCACGTGGTGTTCATGTCTGTTTCTACGTATATTTGGAGAACATGCCTAATTTGCTATAGATCTTTAATGCCATACACTTTTAAGGTAAAATCATCCAGTGTAACCTCCAGAGAGTGAAACCATGGTTTTAATAAATTTCAAAAATTACTCTGTTTTTATCTTGTAAGTCCTCTTGAGCAGGGCACTTATCCTGCTGCTTGTTCTGACTTTCAGTTCCCCTTTGTTTCTTTGCCAATTTGGCTTGGATCTTGTGTGCCAACTGATTTGCCTGCCTGGGTTGCACTTTGCTGTATTGTTTGCCCCTCTGGAGCTTATTGTTGCTGTTGACAACTGTGAATCCCCCCCATTATAAGCAGCTCATACTTGCCACTGAGCCCTACCAGCTACATCTGTCTTCCAGCCAGGGCCCCCATCAGCTCCCAGAGCCAGGAGATGTAAGGAGGCAGACAGTGGTGGCCAGAAATGGGGAGACAATGGCTTCATTGCTCTCACTCTGAACACCAGACTGAAGGGAGCAGATTGCTTTGATCATTTCTATTTTCAGCCCAGTGCCATTAAGAGATAAATCCCCAACAGTTGAGAGATCCTACTGTGGAGTTACTTATAACCCCTGCACTAAACTGTTGCCACACCTCAGGATGTACAACTGCACCTACAGCTCTGCTCCAGTAGTCACCCTAAATATGGTCCATCACTGTGTGGCAGTACACCCCCCCCCCCCCGATATTTATCCATTTGTGCCCCCTATGTGCAAAATTAATTTCAAACACAATTGCAATACAAGGAGAGGTAAGGGGGGGAAAAAGGTAACTTCAATGCAATCTTAGGTACAATCTACTTGGTTTACTATGGGCACATTTTTATGGTGACAAGGCATTTGGCCCTGCGCACTGCAAAAAAGCAAGTTTTAATGTCAGAGTACATGAAAGAAATGTTGATGTGGTAGGCAACATCAAGTTTGCTGAGGTTAAATATGATATGTATCCTTAGATGTGATACACTAACAAATGGACAGGACAGAAAAGGGGTTCAGAAAGGGAGCTTCGTGACCAAATTGATAGGGAAAAATTGTGCAGCAGTATTTGTATGTACTGAAGAAAAGTAGGGAAACAGACAATATGTGTGAAGGTTTCATATGCTATGAGACCTTAAGGAGAATGAAGTTTACATGTAATGTTGTTAAAGGTGCCCTCTAACGAAGCTTGAACCCATGCCTACTGTGATCTCTTGATCTAAGAAATACAAGCACAAGTATGTAAGCATGGTGTGCATGCGTGTTTTCCTTTTATAGACAGCTTTATAGACTGTTTTAAACAACTGTACAAAAATAAATGAACATTCTATGAAAGTGCATTATTATTTTTTAAAACCAGTATGTAGGGGGAAGTAATGAGACATATTGGATCTGATTATCAAGTATATTACTAAAATGGTTGTAAGACTTTATTCATAAATGTCATTTTAAAATGATTTCAGATGAGTATAAATGTCTGTGAAATTACTGTTTTCACTTAGTCTCCTTTGGTATTAATAAAAGAGAATATTAACATAAGAAAAATGTGATAGTTCTCAGAATAGTAACAGAAGTTTGGTAATGTACCAACTTCTCAGTAAATGATATCGATAATTAAAAGTCTGGTGTTGCTTACCTTAATGTACTTCTACATATTTTATGTAAGGTTTTACCAAGCATCAGCTTCACATGAAGGAGAAAAAAAAAAATCGAGCTCTCCAAATTCAAACCTACTAGTATCATTACCTCAATGAAATATATCAATCTTGAAAGTCAGCTTCCACTAATGTGCTCACTGCAACATTATTGGTGGTAATATACTTAATTAGTGAATTTTATATAAGATTTATTTTATTCACAGTATCTTGGTCTGATAAAATCCTTCATTCCAATTCGTTTAATAGGTAGACTATAGAAACTACATTAATATTACATCCATGAGAAAAGAGATTACCCCACAGTTAATGATTCCCTTGGGTTGTCCTTTTCTGACAAAGGCTCAGAGCCAAAAAGTTCTAATTTTTTTCTTCCCCCTGAAATAAAGAAACATTGCTATGTAAAAAATCAAGTGTTGTGTTCTTTTTGTAACATCTGGGTTCTGAACAAATGAGAACTGACAAAATTTAACTCATCCCTGAAACAAATGTGGCTCTGCTTTGTATTGACAAAAGTCTGTTTTGGAGTAAAAAAAAAAAGACTCCAAAGGCTGTTGATATGTCTGCCAAATGCCTCATAAAGCATCTAGAGCTGATTGGAGTCAGAAGAATTAAGCATCTTAAAGGATGCTGCAAGGAAAGTTTTAAAGTCAAACAGTGGTGTCTCTTGGTGTATTACTTGTGCACATGAAAGGCTTGACAGCTGCACACCAGTGTTTCAATGGTTTCCTCAACTTGTGGTTCAGAAGATCTTATATTAGTTCGCTTTGCTTCTGCCTTTGCTTCACAAGGGCTGGAAGTATCACTGAGGTAACAATACCTGTTACTACAACACAATTTTCTCACCACTGTTCTAGCACTTCTGTGGGGCAGAAAAGGGAAAGTTTGGTGCTCTGCCTGCTGCAGATCTAGACCAGCAGCTGAACAGGAATATTGCAGAGAGAAAAGGGAGGAGTGGTTTGAAAAGGGTGTACTCAACGGTATTCCAGAAAGGCTTGAAGTATGCTTTTACCTAGCCAAATTCTTTCAGGGTGGGAGATAAACATTGCTGAATGCAATAAAAGATTTCAGTAGAAAAGAACAAATGAGAACTATACTGATCTTGGGCATTTGCCTAATTTTAGGACTATCAACACAAAAGCACGCAAGACACTATGTCATAACAGGAGACAAAGAGGCATTTTTGCCATCAGAAGGCAATTCATCCCAGTCTAAGATGTCTAGATAGATGAAAGGAATTGCTCTCTGCAAGTACCCATTGTCCTTCACTTGCTGTGGACACAGCTTAAACAAAATGTCTAACTTTTAATAAGAAGCAAGAAATCCTGGCCTCGGAGTCTGAAAACACATTTCGTCCTTACAAGAAACATGTCTTGAAAACATTTAATGTTCAGCATCTTTGAATTTCTTTTCTTTGCTCTCCAGTTCCTAGATCTGTCAGAGGTATATTTTCTAAAAGGCACTTAGCCTTTTTCTACAGAAAAGAATAACATTATCTTTTTTTATTTCCTTCTGTTTCATATTTTAGCTCATTGAATAATAGTAAAAATCCCTATTGCTTTATAATAGACTCATAATAAGTGGCTTTTGCGATTGATTAAGTACCTCAGCTTCACTCCTGTGTTAATCAATTGTAGCATATGGTTATTGCTTCATATACTGCTGCAGTGGAGTGGATCATTTACCATATAAAAACTTCAACCCAACTGTATATCTGCCGTTTTGGTTCTAGACATCAACTTCTTTTATGGTTGTGTTTTCTAGGACTGTGGAACAAGAATCATAACGTGTTTTGTGATCATGGGAATACGGAAAACAGGAGTAAAATGCATAGTGACCTACTTTTATGAAAATAATTGGAGCATATCACATATGTTTGTAACATAGAAAGAATATTAATATTTATGAGGAAGTACCTTTACTTTTGAGATAAATTTAAAAAAATATTTTGGGTTTTTTCATGGACCAGGACTCTGATTTAAAAATAAACTACGTCAATTCTAGTTAAACTAATTCTAGTTTAAAGAACTGCTTCAGATTAACTGTGATATGTTTAACTGAGAGTAAGAGTCTCATCTAATTTCCTTTATAAGATCTTGATGAAAAACTAAATATTAAAGAAACCTGAAACTATTGAAAATTATATTTTCCATAATTTTTCACTTTAATGTCTTCAAAATCTTTAAAAGAGTGATGATTTGAGTTCCATAGTCAAAACATTTCTTTTGTAAAGAAACATGAATCAGAATATAATTTTTAAGCTTAGCCATGTTTATATGCATGAGTGATTATTGCATAAGGAGATTAATAATAAATCACAGAGAGATTTATAAATAAGTTATCCATGGGAAACTGAGCTAGTGCTGCCAATTTACTCCTTTACTTTGTACACATTGGATTGTCATTAAACTATTTAGTTATAAGCTATTTAGTATTTAATTCCATATATTGCCATTTTATGAATTTAGGTAATAGATGTGGTGAGCTGCATAGCTACTGCTCACTGGCCTGCATGGCAATGGCTTTACTTAGGAGACTCACTGGAGCTATCCACCTGAGCAGAGATATATGTGTGTATATATGTGTGTGTGTGTATCTCTGTGTGCTTATTGTCAATCAGACTCTTGCCTTCAGCTGAAGTTGCATCAAACCTCAAGTCTGTAGGTACACATTGCTTAGGACTACCATTTGTTAGCTACGATTGGCAACTTCATTAGATTTCTACACTGAAAAAAATACATTTTTTTACTATAAATTGAATGTGAGGTGCCCTGATTATGTGGAAGCATGTGATGGGAATTACTAGGGTGGTCATATGTGGTCTCTAGCTAAAGACATTATCCATCAGCATTAGGTCTAAATCAAAATAATCTTTCTATCTGTTTTTGTGAGCCTTTGTTGGCCATGTGCTCATCGTGCTCATTTCTTTGAAAGTATTTGTTATTAGGAAAGTTTAAAACAGAAAAAAATAAAATTAAGAAATTGAGTGTTATGTAAATCATACCACACAGCTGTTTTATGATCCTATCAGTTTTAGAAAGGGGGAAAGAGAAGACAGGAAGGCTTTTTGAATCTAATCTTACATAGTCCATCTGTTGTAGCATATGACAAGAAGTCAAGCATCTGAACTTTTAGGAGCCGTTATGGATCCTCGGCATGGATCTGCCTCTCATCATACAGCCAGTGTTGATACTTCCACTGATTGCACTGATTGACTGTTGTGTCATATTATCCCTGGCCTTTCTGACTCCCTCACTTTGGGGGATATCAACACTAGTAATCGTCAGGCAGAGCTCAATTGATTATCTTCAGAATTTTCTCTGGCTATTGACCATAATGGAAAAAAATTGTGCCTCTGAATTATTCAGAATGAAAACATACACAGAAGAAATCAATAAGGCACATCTGATATTAAAGACAAATTAAAGCAGGCAGTATAATGTGTCTTGGGGCACCTGCTACATACAAAGAAGAAAGCATTTTAGAGGTAAAAAGAAGAGTATTTTCCTTCTTTCCTTTCATTCTTTTGCGAGTATTATATTTTAGCTGTCAAAATTAACATCTTTACAAATTAGGACATTTAAGGTTTCTTTTCAACTTGTTCTTTGTAAATGTTAGAATTTAACTTCAGACTCTAGCACAATAATTCCTTCTTTGTATCCCCACAGCCTTTTTAACTTAGATGTAACATGCTGTGCTGGAGGGATAAAATTATAGAAAAATGTTCAGGTCAGAAAAATCACATTAACAAATATCTAGAGCTAGGCACTAAGCCTCTTAAGACTTTGAAAGTGTTAGAGATTAAACTAGTGAAGAAAAATGTGCCTCTCAGAAATATCTAATATGTTAGCAGCAGGAAAATGTCTCCTATATGAATCACAGGTATGATTTTTAAAAATCTGCGAAGGAGGGACAGCACGGTTTTTTTGGGCAGTATTACTGAGGAGTGATGTAAGTTTTTACTGAGTTTCTGATTCAGGACAAACTACATGGAGAATGGTGATGTAGTGGGTGTCATGTAGCATCCCTGGTTTTCCATTGGTAAGATTCAGGATTTGGCATCATTAGAATGTTCTCTGATTGTAAATCTGCTATGAATGTGGTAAATTTCTCAGCAAGGACTGCAGGAAGATGTGCTGTGCCTGTGGTTTGAAGCAATCAAGAGAACACAACGCAACACTCGTGTGACAATGGGCAGCATCAATACCCAAGCCAAACATTTCTAGCACTCTCTTGGAAATCTGTACTGGGACCTTATTCCTTGCTCCTTCACTTCATAGATTAATACTTTTTTTCAGTATTATTCCACTGTCGTCTTCGTAGTAAATTTTCATTTACATGGGATTGAGAGTTGCGATCAAAATCCAAAAAAATACACAAAGGAAATGTAAGCAATATAAAAAAGTCTTCTAAGGAAGGAGACCCCTTTCCTAGAAGTATGAAGGAAGGGTAATCACTGCTGTAGTAATTAATACTCACAGGAAAAAGAATCATATCCAGGATGATACAACAACCCCCAGGAATGAGAGCATCAATGGCTGACTGGTCTTTCAGAGAACTCACACAACTGGAATTTGTTTCCACTCTCTCCTGAAATTCATACAGGCTGTTGAAGCCTATAAAACTAAATGGGTTTTTATTCAGGCTTTTGGGGGATGGAGTAAAATATAAAAGGAGCTGAAGCTGGTGTGTAAAAGGAGAAACCTGAAGGATTTCTGCTATTAGTTTGTCTTTTACTGGAAAATGTGAATAGGCTTAAGCTGTTAATACCAGTACATTTTTAGTGCAGGAGGTAGGATTTCTAAAAATATAAATTATTGAGAGATGCAGATAAAATATTTAAAACTACTTAATGTGTTAGGTGCCCAAGTTCTCTTGATCTCAATGGAAAATAGGCACCTAAGCTGCTTAGCTGTTTAGAAAAATCATTTTGGTATCCCATCCTCCCATGTAAACACCTAAATACACCTCAAAGTCTGGCTAAAAATGCACAACGAGCTGTGGAGGGACTGTACACCAGAGTTGGGATTCTTCTCACCTAATTTTACACACTAGTCAGAAATTTAGGAGAGTTTTTAAAACAGAAGTCTTTAGTGCCATCAGAGAAGGCATAGGTTATGTGGGACAACTCCATAGGATTGCCAGATATGATATAAGACCTGAAGAAAACTTATGCCCTCTTGCAACTGCAGGACAAGAGTAGAAGGGAGAGTCTGGGTTATTTCAAATGGGACCAGATGTGTATGTTCAGGCAACCGACCCCCATGCTGAGGTGTCTAGCACAACTTAGTTTGTATGGCTCTGCTCACATTTGCAAACATGAGAAATAAGTATGCCTTGGAAAGGTGGACTGGGTTTCACACTTAAATTGCAAAGGTTGAATTTTGCACTAATTTGGTGCTTATGAAGCCACAAATTATAACAGTGGCTGATGTTGAACCGTAACAGAAACAAAGTTGAGGAGAATTTGTTCTGCTTGTGCAGAAAATGGTATTCCATATCGACTATGTGTTCTTGCTGGTTCCCTCTTCAGGTTGTTTGAAGCTGCCTTTTTTTGCTTATTTTTTGTCAGAAATGTAATCATGTATCGTGATATCCTATGGCATCCCCGTGACAAACTGTTCCTAAAATCTATGCTGCTGTGTTTAACATACGCGCAAAAAAATAGGTGTCTGTTTTCTACTTTACCCATCATTTTGAATGCTGTTTTTCAATTGTGATTAAACTTTTTACTCCTGAAAAGGAGGCAGAAATATCACATCATACTGACTTGATCCAGTGACAGGGAATTACTAAAATTCCTGTTGCTGTAAATGAGAATTCTGACTACCGAACCAAGTAAAATATGGCCAATTTTATAGACTCTATGAAACTAGTGGGAACTGCTTTGCAAAACTTCTTTTAAAAATATTTAATGCAATTTCACACAATAGAAATGTATTTTTTCCTGTTAAATTCTGCTGAAGCTTTTATGGTGCTGGGGCAGATCCACATTAGCTCACCAAGGATGGTTCTTTTACAGAGATGAAACTCTAGATATTGTCTCCATCATTATTGCCACCCTACTGTCTATGGGAACACCAGTTCCAAGATTTAGATTATGGGACTGGTATGAAGGCTTTTTGCATCACAAACCCAGTGCATGCATGTGTGTAAAATGTGTCTGCATTCTCTATATCAAAACTTGCTATTGCATATAATGCAATTTGATATTTCTTCTTTGCGCAGAGAAAGAGTTTTTTCCCCCGTATATGATTCTTCTCAGGAGATGTGCTCCTCTGTGAAACAGTAAGACATGAATAAAGCTACAGCTATATTTACAACGAATTGCAAGAATTGGAAAAATGAATTAAATGTGAAAGAATGTAAAAAAGCAATAGCGTATGTAAGCATGGCCCTGAGTAAAAGAGCTGAGGGACTAGATGCTTGGCTACTTGCAATTCCAATTTGCGCTGTTGTCAGAGCACAGAGGTGTTGAAGAGGTGCTCTTTGATCTGTGGCAGAAGGACATGAAAACAAAGTGAGAACAGGTCAAAGCAGAAAGAGAATATGGCAGGAGTGATCTCAGTGGTTTTAAAATACTTTCTATGCTGTTGAATAACTCAGTGCCATCTCAGTTTGCTCCTGACGTCTCTTTCAGAGTGACCAATTAGGCCTTGTTGAAAAAAAACCCGCAAGTCTTTCTGGAGATAGTTCACTTTGGCTGACAATATAGATAAGACTATATACAGATTTGGTTTCCTCTGCCCTACACAGTCCTCCAACACTAGTGCAACTGGCTTTGCATGCTCAGGCAACTCAAGCCCTATCCAAAGTATGCGACAGATACTTTCACATCATGCTATGAAAACACCATCTTGCTGGGCTGAGACATACTCTTTTGGACAGTCTGAGCTTAAAAAACCCCAAAGCATAATCATTATGTTCCAGGGTCACAAGGGCAGTGCATGGAGCCCAGACAGCTGCAGGATCAAATGTTGTGCACTGTGAAGGTGGCCAGTTGGCCTTAAAGGGGTTATTCCTTAGCAGAATGGATGCAAGCCATTCTGTACCACACACCCTAAGGGACAGGTTGATTCCCGGGACCGGCCATACTGAGCAATGTATGTGTAGCACGTGTTGTCTACATTCTTGCAGAGGCGGCAGGAAGAACCACTCAAGTCTTGATAACACTGTACAACACATCTATCTCATGCCTGAACCCCACAAGTTTAATATATTCCTCTCTCTGTTTTACCTATAGTATCTGGCCAATACCTCTCCTGTATGTTTACGGGGTTTAAATCCCATGGGAAAGGCCTGGAATCCTCATATCCTGTTTCCCAAGTGAGCATTACCTTATACACTATAAAAAGAGTCAACATGTCTCCTTCTTCTGTTTCCTTCAGAATAAAACCTAACTCTAACTAGAAACCTACACTCGGAGCTGGCTTCAGGATTATAAATGTCATACGGATGTGTGTTTCCTTTCTAGTCTGAATACATGCACTTAATATAGAAGCTTAAAGTTACCTCCTTCTCCATGGCTTTTCTCACCCAATGACGTAGGTGGCCTGTTGTTCATGTGGACATGTTTTTAGATACCTGTTTCTTCCTGTACGCTGGATAAGCGGTAAGATTGCTAGAAGTTATAACTGTAATGCTGATCTTTTATCTTGTTTGTCATTTTAGCCTGTAAGTTTGCGATGAAACTGTTTTGAATAATGTGAGGCTCATAAATTTTAGACTGCAAAAATAGATCAAGTGATAGGCTTAGTTTCCATTTTTGTTGCATATCTAAGTTATAGAAAACGAAATATAAACTGTGTGAAGAAGTGTCAGATGAACAGCATTCACCCTGTAGACTTCTGAAAGCTGAGCGAGGAAGCTCATGTAGGTGCATCCTTGCTTCTGTTGTGCTGAGCAGTCGCTGCTGGCAACTGTCGGAGGCAAAATAGATGGGTATTATGTCTGAAGTAAAGCAGCCATTTTAAACGTTCCTAATAGACTTGTGGAATTGTAAGACCATGAATTGTCAAAAAAACTGGTGTAAAAGACCTATGGGATATAGTTGTCTGTGGAAGAGGTGGTGGTGCAGAGTGCTAATGTAAGAAGTACAGTTTTCATCTTTTCAGTCTAAATATTCTCCTTGGCCCTCTTTAGTGTATAAAGTGGGTTTAGCCAGTCAGCAAAATAAAGAAACATAACTAATGTTAGATAACAATCCTGAGGAAAGCTTCTGCTATATCTTACCTGCTGCCTAGACAGTGGAAACATTTGTGGCTGCTTTTTTCCTGGGTGTTTTCAAAGTAATCATAGTACTCATGCTGTTTGAGTCCCATTTCAGCAAAAACTCAGGGATATAAAATATAAGCTTCAATACAATTCCACATATAGAGACATGCTAAACATCAATAACAAGAGAAGCCTGAGTTGCATGCATGCCTTACTGTGTTTTACCAAGTTAAAAGCTCATTCTGTTCATTTCAGTGTAAGTAAGTCCATTGCCAATGATTTCTGAGGAAGTGATACAAAAACATATTACAAGGAACAGGCCAGGTGGAACATTTTAAAGAAATATATTCCAAATTATTTCATAATTGACTGTTTGAAATGCTTTGGAAAGATGTTGGGTTATTGTTACAGAGAGATTTTTACCTTTACATGGAAGTGGTATTGAATGGCTGCTTTAGGATGGTATTACAGAAACATCTAGCTACAAAGGAGTAGTAATGGTCTACACCAAGGATATAAACCGCATGTTGCAAGCCTAAATATAAGGTGCTTGAAGATGAAAAGTGAACTCAAGACCTGCATGGTATTTCCACAAAACCTTTCTCATACAGTGTAGAGATCTTTACAGATACGGTTATTTGTGTTCTGCAAACTCCCTACTATCCTGCTCCTAGGAATGAGGTTGTCAGCTTTACATAGTTTTATGTTTTCACAAGAAGAACAATATATTAAAAAAATAGGTGCCCATAGAATAAATCACATTGAAGATATTTTCATGCATGATTACAACAGGGTTCTGGGGCAGTTACTTAGAAGATAATATTATTTTGTCAGGTGATACAGTGATGATACCTACAGAAAATTCAAGAAAGGAATTTGCTAATTAAACATGATTATTACTATCTTCAGAAAAGAAACAATACTTTGGGAATATTTTGTTATTATTTACTATATAGCAGTTCAGGAAAATCCCTTTTAGCAATACGTAATGGCTAAAAAGTTGTTCTCAAACACAGTAGTTGGGGAAAAAATGAACTAAACTGAACAAACATAAATGATACTTCTGTCTTTAACAGACAGCGTGAACAGTCCAGAGTGAAGGGAACCTCCTACCCCCAACAGTTACTTGGATCTATTGGTAAAATGTCAAAAGCAGATGAGAAGTAAAATTGATCTTGGAAAGAAACCAAAGGATGACATCATTGGATTAGTGATTCCAATTTACAGTCTAAGTTGGAAATGGTACAAAGAATTACATAAGCACAAAAGCAAAAGTGGTTGCAATAAAAAAAAAAAAAAAGGACAAATTTCCTGAATTTGAAATGGTTTAACTTCATATGCCTTTAGTTTTGATTATGACTTTTTCTGAAATAAGAGAAAATGAAGGAAGTCTTGTGGCTGTGCCCCTCATTCTTCCTCATTCCAATATTCTCATGCCTCTGTATACCAAAATTCATCATTGCTAGGTTCCATAGTTCCTTTAAAAAAGTTGAGCTCGACAATGTATCTAGCAATTCAAAAAATATCAGTTTACAAAAATACTTAGTTTTAAATGAACACTATGCTTATGTGGCTTTTCGTGACATCCATCAAAGCTGCGTATAAAAGTTTATGTTATGAACTAACTACTCTCTGTCCTGTGATTAAAGGGCACATGATGACCTCATGAACCACCCTTTAGACTTCCAGTGCTTCTGGCTTTAATATTCTGTGCTAGATTCACAGAGCTCTTCTACAGATGCTAAGCGTTCAATCCTGAAGGCTCCACTTCATCATCAGGTAATTAGTATTTTCATTAACTTGCTTATTGTCAAGGAAAATGAGCCTTGATCATCTAATTTTTCCTCAATGAGTTGAATATTGTAATATATCTATAATTAATGTGTTTTATGCCACAAACGTGTAATGGAGTGGAAATCTGAGCCTGCTCCCAGCAGTCACTGTCAGTAAATGTTTGATGAATAAACAGAGACTTTCTAATGGGAAATGGTGGCGACTTTTATAAGCAGACACAATAAAGACTTTATTAACATACTTAAGAAGCATTCTGGGAAATAGAATTGAATGCATTATTACTGTAGGCTCCTTTTGTGAAAAGTAAATTTTACTGTCCCCATAACAAATGTTTGCTTGTTTGATGTAACTTGTAGTGTCATTCTTTTATGGAGCATCTTTTAATGTAAATCTGTGAAGCATTTTAAATTAGCTACATCGTATTCCCTATAGGTCTGTGATCTAAAAAAAAAACCCAAAACACCCTCTGAAATTTGTATAAACTAATCACTTATACACCTGGCTGTAATGGAAAAAGAAATAAAAAGAAAAAAACCCAACACCTAGCAGATATCTGAAAAATCAAATTAAAGTGAAAATCTTGTTAAAATGAAAATGTAACATAGGTGTTCAGAAAGTGAAGAGAAGCTGAGGTAGAATGGCAGATCATTTGCAATGCCACATCTGCTATAACGAAGACTAAATATGTCTTTAAAATGTATTAATGAACAGCTCCAGATGTAATATCAACATGCTATAATAAAGAGCCAGAAAGGCCTCTGAGCGAGTCAGGAACATATTTAGCTTCTTGACTGGTTCCAGAGTGGAAACTAAAACTGTTCTGGCTCAGTTTTCGGAGATGTGTTACGTACACAGCCTGTGCTACAGTCAGTGATGGCCGTACACAGCCTTCAGAAAAAAGAATGCCTTCGCCCTTTTAAGTTGGGGGGTTTTGTGTTTTGTTTTTTAGCTGGCGTGGTGTTTGCCTTCCCAGAACACACTGTATCTGGGGATGAACAACTTACCTAAGCAAGAAAGGCACTTGAATCGCATCTACTGCTTTTACTCAGCTAAGTGCAAATTCTGTGTCCTGATTGCATGCAGTTCAGAAGCTTTCTGTGGCATTGATGTAACGTGATGAAGAGGGCAGGAATAAAAAGAGTAGAGGAGAAAGGAAGAAAGGATAGAGAGTAGGAAGCAAAGAGAAGTTTCCCCTAAGGGAGAATTAGAGAGGACAATTGTGAGAGAAAGCAGGCTGGCCTGTGGTTGTTGCTTCTCTCCACATCCCTGTCACAGGAGCTTCAAATACTCCTGGCTCTGAGCCACCAGCATCAGCCACCACCACTTTCAGTGAGCAGCTCTGATACCCAAAGTCCCTGCCTGCCTGGTGAGGCACAAGCACAGGCTGGGAAAGGCTCCCACGCTGCCTGCCCGGCCATGAGCGGTCGGGAGATGGTTGGCAGCGTCAAACTCCAGAGCATGCTCTGGGACAGGAGTTGTAGACATAACCATGGGGAGCTGGCTGTGTTTCGCACGTCTGAATGGGAACTTGTCAGCTGTACCTCGTGGAGAGGACTCAGCACACCTAGGATGTGATGCATCTGTCCTACTTTAGGTGTCTACCTTAAGATTTCTGCTGTAATGAATTATTTCAACTTCCTTGTCTGATTTTGAAGGCAAAAGTTTTAATTTTATGTTCTAGTAAGATATTTTTAATATTATGTTAAAATTTTACATTGTTTAGAGAAAAAATGTGATGGACCATGTATCATTATTAAAGAACTTTAATTCCATAAGGAAAGTCAGTGCTTTTGCTTTTCATTCCAGTTTGGCGGAATGAATGTCAAAATTGTCTTTGCACTGATTTTTTCATTTCTAATTTGCTCTGGTAAATATAAAAACAGAAAATGGAAGTTTTGATACAAGTAAATCCCAAGGCAGAGTTATTTTGTAGATGCATCCAGAATTCAGAAAAGAATTTTCTACTCTTCTGTGTTTTAACTGACCAAATGTAGATGTCTATTATGTCTACATTTAAAGTAGCTGTTAAACTCCCAGAGTGATCAACAAAGAGACACTGTCACCTACAGATTGTGATTTATCTCATCCTAATGTAGATCTCTGGAATAAGCCAGATGAATCTCAGTCTAAAAATGTGTATTTCTCGTCACCTCTTCACTAACTTTAAGGAGAATCAAAGATCACTTACTCAGATACTGAAGTCTACTTAATAGATGCTTAGACTTAACCTAGATAAATCTCCCTGTGAAAACAAACTGGTCAAAACATTAGGAATCTGACTGTTGAGAATAATTTAGAATGTCAGAGGATGAAGTTGTGAGACTGAAGTTGATTTTTTTTAATGATGGTGTAGGACAGACGTGATCTTGACTTACTACAGCACAAGAAATTTTATTGAAGGTGTTCAGTAGGGGCAAGACTGAGCAGAACTTATGTGGGGAATTTTAACTCTGGCCTACAAGGTTTTTCCAGTGGGCATGTTCTCCATCTTTCCTAAAAGGGATTTAGTCAAATCAACTTGTGGAAAATAATGTTAAGAAAATTTAGTAATGTGGCTGAAAGCTGTGTTCATTCCACCTAAACTTAGGCACCTAGATGGGGGTCCAAAATGAGGTGTATAGACACCATAGCTTCATCTGGGGAAAGACCAACATCATTATATCCAGTCCTTTTCTGCGGTGTATTTGCCTCAGGTCTTGCTATCTACAACCGGGAATGAAAGTATCCTGAGCTCTGAAGTTTGATAACCATGACCTCTGACAAGTGTAATTAACCTATAAAGGTCAAAAAATAAATCTTACATTGTCTGAAACTTCCAGGTTGAAATTTAATTTTTTTTTTTGAGTATAGTTAAAGTCAATATCAAAATAACAATTTTTATTTTTAGGTTTTTATATTCACAGTCTGCTGCAATTATTCAGATGGAAGACCTGCTTTACAACAGATGGAAAAAAGAATATCAAAATCCTAAAATCAAAACCCCAATAAATCAATATATAAGATGTATTTTAGTGCTCTCTTGTATCATAAACAAAACCAACTAATTTAAAAAGTGGTCCAATTTTCAGAATGTTGGAGGAAAGAAAGGTATGTACCCTTCCGATGCAAGAAAACCAGTTAAGTAAGTTTTTGTGACATTTCTGTCTTCAAGCCAGTGTGTTGGGTGGAATCTGGATTGTTTTGAAAGTATAGGGAGTTTTGGCAGGGTTTTTCATTGCAACCATTATTATATTTGTTTTCTCTAGTTCTGGTACGTGGCAGCATACTGAACAGTATAGGAAATATCTTAGAATTTGCCCCATGCTTCCTTTAACTAAAAGTTTATGCAAAAATGGAAGAAAGTATTTTGCAGGCCAGAGTTAACTATTACCACAACAGATAAAATTCAGGTACATCTTTTTTTTCCCCACTAGAACTACTGAAGTAGAAGAACAACAGACCATTGAACATCAGCAGCACAGACTGGAAGCACAGTGCTGTTCTCCATTAGGCTGCTATTGATCTCAATATCTACACATTTTTTTCTAGTTTACACTGTCATTATTGAAACTATTTGATCCTGTCTTCTAATAAGAGATACACATATTTCTACAGACTTCATCCATCTTACATATTTTTCTGGAACTACAGGATATTTGGTAAGGTATTTATCTTTGGATAAGATACTTGAATTTTTGCAAAAATAAATTATTGAAAGTGCAAGTTAATGACTTTTATGAAAAATCTTAATTAGAAATAGAAGAAACAAACATGACAATGAAAAACCAAAGTAATATTCTGTTTTCTGTTTCACTGCAAAAGGACAGAGAAGAAAAAGAGGTGGGCAAAATAATGCATATAAAGGCCAGATATCTGTGTCCTGAGGCCATCAGACACTTCCCTAATGGACTACAGAATGTGTAAAATAATTAATCATGTGGAGAAGGTATTGCCAGGGTTAGAGATGGGGTCTTCAGCTTTTAATGGAAATGCTATGTGATTGAGCTGGGAAAAAAAACTTCTGTAGTTAGAAGAGGAGGGCATCTGTCATACTTAACTCATAATAGTTTAGGAGCACAATAAAATACCAGACATTGTTCAGCACTTTTATTTTGTAGGGTATTAAAACTATATATAATACAGGAAAAGTACGATATATGGTGAACCACTCTGCATGGTAGTGTTCACAAATTTCAGTAGGAAGAATGCTTAAAAGGTTAAACTCAGACTCTCTGGGGTCAGATTTGTTCCCTCACTAGCAATACATCTCCCTGACTAATCTTTCTGTATACACTTTTAAAAAAACATATGGTGTCTTTTCTACCTGCTGGTTTGATAGGTTGCTGAGATAGAGTGAAAATGGATAATTTTATTTATTTCTTTGTTACAGACCTGAACACAATGACAGTATCTTAAAAAAAAAAAAAAATTACAAGATTGGTTTAGTATTAACATGCAAATTTTACAAGCAAAGAACAGTATTAAGATTAAGACTGAAGAACTTCAAACAGAAACACAGTTAAGGTTACTTATGCATATGAAATCTAAATCTGTCCCTCTGGTGGAGACACATTATGGTACAGTCTTAAGTAATATGGTCTGGAACCTATCTTTTTCCACAGAATACCTTCCTCTTCTAATGTATGGGATAAACAGTTCCTTTAAATTTTCTTGCATCCCCATAGGTCAACAAGTGAATCTAACTCTTATTTCTTCTGTGCTATTTCCATCTCTCATCCAACAGTTCGGGTGTCCAAATGGATGTGGCTAACATCTGTGTTTTATCCAGAGCTTGAACATTATGCAGTATGCAGGGGTACTACTCAGTACTGCCACAAATTGAACTGAGAAGCTTCAAACTGGACGCTCAGAAAATAAGAGTACAATCCACTGAAAATTGTACAGTTTGAGAGTATTAGTGAACAAGAGAATGATTATTAGGCAGTAGGCTTGAAAAAGCAAGATATTTCTAGCTGTGCAGGAAATTTGCTAGAAGCACCGTAGGAAACATTTAAAGATTCTTATCTGAATTATTTGGTACAGGTCAAATTATACACAGTAAAGAAAAACTATTTCAAACTGAAATAGTGACATAGAAATAATGAGTTAGTTACACACTTTTCCCTTGTCTTCGCACTTTCTGAGTCTGTTTAGAATCAGAAATACAAAGGTTGAAACGTGCCCCAAAAGGAATTTTTTTGGGCCACCAATAGTCAAATAAATATTTCAAGAGAATCTAAATTTGTGAGATTTCCAGTTCAACTAATCCAATCTATAATTATACTTTAAAGAAACTAAATTATGTCAGTATTCATAATTTTTGAAGGGTTTCATTGAAGCATTAGCCGTTTGATCCGACTCAGGAAAAAGTAAGTTTTAAATTAGCCAGTTAAGGAGAAAAAGAATTAATTGGAAAAACATAAATATATCAACATATCTCAGTAGTGATACGTGTATGAAGCAGAGGAAAAACATTCCCACGTAGCCAAATTTAGGATCACAGAGAGTGTCAGGCTGCACTGATTAGACCAAAAGGACATATGAGAGGGGTTGGCAACAGGACACAAAAGAATTATTAACATCGCTTTCCAGCTTGGGCAAGAAGTGCATCCTGTTCAGCACTACCATCTGAGCAGGACTCCAGGAGTCCTAACCCTATACAGCAACTCACGTCACTCTACGAGCAAGACTCTCGTGGATGCAGCCAAGCACTGCAGCCTCAGAGGCTGCACATTTCTCAGTCCTGCTGCCTTTGGATGACCTCTGGATGGAAAGGAGGGACTGGCTGCCAAGAAGAAGGCATCTGGAAGATACTAGGAGGGTTGCACTGGGAGGAAAGAGGAGGCGAAAAATATAAAGGATCTGTATCTGAAGGGGATTGAACTCTAATCGAAAGTAAAATGGGCTGGACTTCTGCCCACGCAAGTTAATGGGAGTTTTGACATTCATTTCAGGAGCTGTAGTGTCAGGTCCCTGTGAATTAACAAGAGCTGGAGCATGGCAGAGAAGAAGTAAATAGGCTGCCCGCAAGAGTAAAGCTGTTTGTCCCTAAGGCTATGACCACGCTGTGATTTGGTGTGTGTATACATATTCGCACTAGCTTTAAACTAGATCGAACGGATGCTACTTAGGGTGTCTGAGGCTGTGGCACCATGTACTTCATGCACAAGCCTGCGGAACACCCAGGCACTTCCTCAAGCAGCCACCGTCCCGAAGCGTGTGTTGCTGCAGCTTTACTCAGATGTAGCTGTATCTCCTCCAAGCACCATTCCCCAAACCACTGTAGGCATGATGTAAGTATTTGGAGGCTCTGGGCTTTAGATGAGGGGTGTTTCAACATCTTGACCGTATGGCTGTTCAGATTTTATAGCATGAAGCCTGTACCACGATGCTCGGTTTCCGATACACTGATGATGCAACTGTACTGTACTGTTAACAAAACATGTATGTGTGAGTGTGTGTGTAAGAGTGTTTGCCTGAATTCTTAACAAAATAGAGATATAAAGGAGAAGCTAAAGGTACGTACAAGCACTGATGCACCCTTAAGTGTAATGGGTTAAGCTGGTGTGAGGGGAAAGGAGGCCTGGTGTCTGAACGTCACAGCTGTGGCCCAGTGATAGACAGGCTGGGGCAGTGGAGGTGAGAAGAATGGTCATATGATGGTAGTTGAAGTGTCAAAGGGGTACAATTTATTGAAAAGCAGATCACAAAGGAGAAAATCCTTCCTGCATATTATTAGTGCTATTGATTGATTTATATAGTGCATTTCTTAAGCAAAGCTCTTTATAGAATTACAAACTATTAAAGCTGAGTGAATAACTCACAATGAATAATTTATCCCATGAATTTAACCTTTCTTTCTGCTCATGAAATAGCCACAAAGAGATCACTATTTCCTTAATTATTCAATGAATTTTTTAATGAACTTTTAAAACACTATGGACTGATCACCAAGAACATTCTGATAATACAAGATAACCAAGGTTTCTTTGGGTCCTGATTGTTTAGAGACAACCAAACTTACGGCTAACAAAAGCACGTGCACTATCCTATGCAAATCTAGTGGCTTGCGGTACGTGTCTACTACACAGCGGAGTGTTTTGCAAAGACAGCTGAGCTCTCTCTGAATAGGCACGGTTTTAGGACAGAAAGCACGAGAGCTGTGGCAATGTGGAGCTTTAATGCTGCTATCCATCCCTGAGTAGAAACAGCCTCGACATAGCGCAAGACTTACTGCTACTACTTGGGGATGCTGACAAGCGTGGGTGCGTGGAGCTGCAGGGTCTTGTGGAGATGGGGGAGCCCTTCTGGAGCCCCTCCGCAGTGTTGTGCAGCTCAGGAGTACCTAGAGATACTCCCCGCACACGTCAGGCCAGCTGGTTATGCACCTGAGTGCCATTTTTTTGAATCAAAGCCTGAATTCATTGTGATTCAGCATAAGGCACACGGTAATTTTTTTCCTGACAGGATGAGTATGTAAAGCTCTGAATTTCAAAGCTGTGCTACTCTAAAATTGCTCTTCCATGAATATTCAGGTAAGTAGCATGCAAGTCTATTCTTTAACATATTTTTGCCAGGATAGCTTAATTTCACAAATGTAGGCAGAAAGTGAACACAAAAGAAGAGAGGACTGCAAACTGTGACAAAATAGCTGAAGAAGTTGTGCACTGTGCACTTGACCCACAAACCAGGTATTCCTTGGAACTGTTCTGCTTCATTTATATTAAACTTTAGTCATCCCTGAGGAAAAAGGGAACTAAGAAGTAATAGGAATAGCAGAAGCACTATCCCATAGTTTGGGGAGAAGACTATGTCTTCTGGAAAGGAGTGGGAACTAAGGTTTCATTAGGAAATATAAGGAAGACTGAGTAGAAGCTCATGTTAACCTATCATCTCTAACACAACCATCATGTTTGGATGCTAGGGGTAGATTCTAAAGTTATACATAAATGCTCACCATCCTACACTTTAGCTCATTTCCTTTCAGGTTATGCCACAGGACTTTTAAAAACTGTTTCACAATTAAAGTTTCATGCTGCACAGATGGAGAAAAATGAACTTCCAGCATAGCTCTGTGTTCTGGCAATGGACAGTACCTTTTTAATTACAGAACGAACTTTGAGATATTTCCACTACTACCGTATTCTAATGCAGTGGCAAACAAGACTGAGGAGTCATGCATTTTGAGGCTGCTACCGAGTGTGTTTGTTAGTGCTTCCCAGTACTAATACCCTGAGTGTGGCAGCAGATTAATAATTCACCTGTAACAGCACGGTGCAGTCTTTAAAAGGAGTAATTTAAAACAAGATATTAACAATATCTATAGGGTTTTTTTTAAAGGAGAACTTGATTTGGTATAAGGAAATACAAAATCCTACTCTCAGGTCTCTACTGAGCTTCCAGATGGAGAGCAGCCTGTCCGAGTATTTGTCCTTATTGACTCTGTTTTTTGGATTCAGGAGTATAATTTTACTGAAAGATGGCATTAACTGCTCTGAGACCTGGTTTCTGTCAGCCCTTTTGGCAGGCTCAGGGGAGCTCTTTTAGAGGGATCTCCCAGCGGTTAGGTCCATCTCTCAAAGCAGTCTTGGGGTGCACACACCAGATTTCTTCTGGATGGAAGGAAACCAGAGGAGCTCTTGGACTGCTCCTGGGCTTCCACATCCCAGGACCAAGCTGAAGCAGGTCCAACAAAAACCACTCCCCCAGGGTGAGTATGAAGTGGATTTCAGGTTCTCAGCAAGACCTGTTTTGATCTATAAATCCACTCCTATTTGTCCACACTAATCAATAAGGTAGATATAGGCTCAGTTAAGGAAAAGGCCAATAACCTAACTTAATTTCAGTTTCAGGCAGTCTGGATGTCCAAATTGAAAAATATTACGCAAACAGAGATAAAACACTGTTCTGACTTTCTGATGAAGTTTAAACCTCTTATATCAGATCGTCATTACCATTTAAGAAAGTAGCTATGTTATACAATTTTCCTAAAACACATGTTAATTATGATAATGTGTTGTTCTCATCTTAGGAAGCTAAACAATCTCTCTACCTTCATAATATTTAAATAGAGAATGAGATCATTCTGGATACCTGATCACTGTGCACTTCAGATGTTTAACAAATGTTATGAGTGTAAGTGTGCATCTCAAATGTATATTTATATTGTTGCGCATAGAGTAATGTGTCTTCTGGGTCCTATTGTAAACAAGCTGTCAAGCTTAACTGGGTTAGCCTGTAAAAATATCTTTCCGTAAATAAATTGAAAAAAAACCCCAACAGTCAAGCAGCCTCTTCTAATGGGCTTGATCGGAAAATACGGGGGGGAAATATAATAACACAATAATGTAGTCCTGTGCAGATAGCTTCTCAAAATGTCAGTATTTGTAACTTTGGGATATAGTCAGCTTTTGGCTACTTTTCTTTGTTCTCTGCTTGGTGATGTGGAAAATTCCAGATTCAATTATGTCCAGTCACACCCAGTTTGTTATTCATCTGTTCTAGTTCACTCTTGTCCTGCCAACTTTGATATGACTAAAATTATCCACAGAGAGATCAAGAGTGCATTTGCCTGCAACATGTTCAGCGCTGCAGCAGCAGAACAGAAGTATGACAGCATCAGACAGAAGAAGTGACTTTTACAGACAGCCCGGTACCTGAGGAGGATTAGAAGTAATACACAAGATCCAGAGATTATTCCTGGTGAAATTATAACAGTGTTAACAGAGATCAAATGTAATTTATTTTGGCTCCTTTTCTGAGCATGAAATCTCTGTTGCTGTGGCTGTTTGTCTCTTCTCTGTCACACTCTTTGATCTACTTTGTTTTCTCATACAAATACTGTATGTAATTATGACATTTATGCCAACCTTTAAAATAAAATCACTTTTGTTTTGAGGAGGGTTACACAGTAGTACTACCAGACTTCTCATAAACCCAGAGTAAAATGCTCTGACATTCTAACAGATGAAAAAATAATTTATTATATAAACCTTTTTTTAGAACTTGCTAATTAAGATTATGAACTGCTTCCATTAAGAACTCCAGTTTAGCTGTTCATTCTTTTAAGGAATGAAATGATCTGTTTTTTAATCATCAGGATGAAAATTCTTTCTTTTTTAATTCACAAAATACTTTGTTTTCTGGAAGTTGCTGATGAGGAAGTTAGTGTAAAAGAGACAAATATCTTTTTTTGCTTTTCAAAAGGGGTTTAAAAGTGAGTAGAGAGTGATAAAAATTAAAAAGGCTCTCCTGTGGAGACAGCCTTCGATGAGGACTAGGTGATGGGCATTTGAAAACTTATAATGACATATTTGGAAGATTTTTCAGATTGCTTTTAGTATATATTAGATAATTTAACAACTGAAAAGTTTCTGTTCCTGTATCTCTCTTTAGCATGGACTCAGTGAGATTTAGGTTTGCACCCTCCATTGCAATCAGTGCTGGCTGCTTCACTGCCTTCATCTTGGATAGCCACCAATGTTAACACAAAAGGAAAGAGCGTGCCACCATTCTGACTTAATAGACCCCTCTGAAGGAAATATGCATAAATTTGGGTGGTTATAGAAAAGTGAAAAACAACAGGGACTTAGTTATTTTGGTAACAAACAATGAACTATAACAAAAAATATAATGAGAGTGTATGAGACTGAGGTTTTCACACCCATCAGTGTATTCTTGACCAACTTGGACACTAAAACCACTGTTGCTTTATTTATAAGAATGAAGTTACTTAATGAAGTAAAATCATTCTTCTTCCAGATTCATAGTATTATGGCTTAAAAGTTCTGTACAGGATAGGAGGCTTCAAGAAAAACATTCCTTTCTTCCTGGCATTGGTTGGGATTCAATATCAAGCTTCACAAGTTATACTGAAAAAAGCTATTATTGGGCCTGATGCTATTACCAGCTTCTGAAAGATTCCTGCAGGCATCATCACCACAATTTTTGCCAATGTTTAGTTGCTGTGTATTAGTTACTTCTAAACAATTTTGTATTGTTTTTGCTGTCCAGCCTAGGAGCCTTATCCCTGGCTCCCCAAAAACTTATCACCAATTTATAAGTTCTTCCCCTTTATTCTCTACCCTCTGAATGAACAAGTGTTTGGAAACAAATTATGAATATCATGACTTTTCTAAATGCATTGAGCTCCAGTCCCCTTGATTTGATGAATGCGATTTTGTCTGCCAGTGCCACATACCAGTTATGCCATGGTGTACTAATGTTATTTGACCTCTTTCACTTGTTAATCAGAAGAGGAATTCATCTGCACTGCCAAGACTCATGAAATGTTGGGGCAATGTCTCCGGTGTGGTTGCTGGTCTCCAGATTTTCCCACAATACAAATGGTAGATGCTGTATTTCTGTGGACTACTCACCCTGTGCCCCCAACTTGCATTGCCCTTTCCTTTCTGAGCAAACAGTTCTTTCCCCCTCCCTTGTTAATAGAGTCCTTCACTGCAACCATCCCACCTCAGCCCTCACTTGATCCTGCTCTAGCTCTGCTTCCATTTCAAAATCCTGTAGACCCCCCCTTCCTTTTTCTAAGTACTGGCTGACCTGCTCTCAGTTTTACAGTGGATGTGTCACTATGTAGATGACCTAATACAGGCAGGCTGTGAAACCCTGCTGCCTTCTCTCTTTCTTTCTAGATGCTGATCTCTTGCTGCACATTTCGAAGGGTACCACTGCAAATACGTTCTTTCTGTTGTGCCCTGTTATCAATTTTGACCCAAGTACCAATGTATTTCTCCACCCCACATACATACATCTCCGTGCCAACAATATATTGGTGACGCATGTAAGTGCAAAAAGGGATGACGATTATTAGTAGGATAACAACCTTTCCTGATTGTTTCATTTTATATTGTTGAAATTTGCAGTCTTTAACTGACATTTCCATAATATATTTTAGCAGCGTTGATACCACTATTTCCTTTTGCTGTCTCTGCATTTTTTCTTCTTTCCTTGTCCTGTGTTTATATCCAAGAAAGTGCATACTGTTCCACATGGAATCTGCTGCTTTTGTTCCAGAACACTAGGGACATGACCTTAAAATTAAGCATAGAAATAGTGGAACAAGCTAAAACTGAAGTTAGAGAAGGAGGGTTCCAGACTATTACAGAGCAATTCATATCGAATAGCATTGGACCTGTGCTGACATATTAACAATAAAAAGGAATCATCTGTGGAAGCAAAGATGGTAAGTCACAGAGGGCATATATAAGTGCAGCCTCAGAGCTATAAAAGCCAGACTGACATTTATCACTCTGTGCATATTGGAGCTGTCATGTTGGTCCTCAGATGATCGTGTTACTACCTTCAAGACATTTTTTTAGATATGAAGCAAAGATTAGAGAGGGAATGAGAGAGAGAGAGAGAGAGGCTTGCTAATAAGTATTGGGTGAAAGCCACATAAAGGAATTAGCATTTATATTATTTATTGTCCCTTTTTCATCAGCCATACCCCCCTTCCTTCTAATTTTTTCCCTCCCTTTGGATTTTTCTAACCTTGCGCTGAGAAGATCCTTGTACATTAAACCTAGTTCAGCTTCAGAATGGATTAAAATCAGTTTGACTAAATACTATGTTCAGTGAACGACAAATTGTACAGCTTCACACGTTATTATTTGTGCTAAAAGCTATTATGTAAATATATTGGCTTATATAAGCTTAAATAGGATGACACAGGAATGCAAAGATAGGGCATACATACAGATCTATTGAAATGATACTCTGTGAGCATATCCTCTAATAGAAAATTGTGTATTCTCACTCAGAGGGCAGAAAAGAACCATATGTCTATTTTAGTGGTTATGTCCTGAAATGATGCACTTATTCCTTTTATAATATTTTGAAATAAATACATATGGGACCGGTCAGATGTCAACAGTGGCACTGAAAGGAGTATGAATTAGTCACACTGGCACACAGGGCCCTGGAACAATGAACACTGCTCTGGAAGACCCTTGAATGCAAGCCTATTTGCCTCTTAATCCAAATGAATAATTAATGATAATTATCATGCTGCAGTTATTATCTGTGATAATAATATATCCGTAAGGTGAATAAATTCAATCTGCTACTATGCAGAAATGGCAACTCATAATATTCTTAAGAAATACAGATATAATTATCAGTATTAACGGTCAAGAAAAAACTGAGATTTTTATATAAAGAATTACAGCAAAAGGTCTAAAGTTTGGTGAGAATGAATTTGATTGCATTATGTTTATGCTTTAGCTGTCATTTCTATGTTTTGCAATCTTTTCACAGTTTATTTTCCTAAGACCCATTTCATAAAAGCTGAAATGTGCATTTGTTCATTACAATCTATCCATGACTTTTCCATCAGTCCACTGCTAGAGAAGATCAGGGTCAGGATCTTACAAGCGTCCATATGCAAATCAGTCTGTTTGTGTAGTGTACGATGCTGGCAATTTTCCTCAGCTACAAAAACTTTAAAGTATTAAAGCAAAAATCAATAAAACCGAATAAAATATTAAAAGGTCAAATACATGTTTGAAGCTCGTACAAAAACAGCCATAACATTTATTTTTGAAAGCACTGTAGGTGAGCTGTCAGCTAGGCAGAATAGTAGGCAATCATATTTAATCTGATCTCCCTCATTGGGCTTGTTGTGACAAAGGAAAATGGAAGGGGGATGGGTGAACGGGAGCAAGAGGAAGTAACTACCCTCACATTCTTTTTTAAATTGTTTTTATATCTCTTTACTTTGACTATTGAGATTCTCAGTCATATAAAAGACTTTAAAGTCTACTTAAATTGAATTAAATTAATGATTGAGAAAAAGCTTTGAAATTCAAAGTTCATGCAGACCTTTAACTCACACCAGGAAGGCTTGGTTTTTCCCTCCTTCTTTTCATCCCATGATTTGAGAACTGGTTTACTCAGGGGAATGGTAATGAGATGTAGAGTTTCTCACCTCTAGGTCATTGCTTCAAATCTGGCCCAGGTTGGTAGGAACCAAAATTCATTATCATCTACTTATGGTTCAGCGGCCTATGTGAAATAGGTTGATGGTCTTTTGGTCTAGTTTTCAGTGGGCAAATGTCCACACAGTATTAAACACTAATTAGTACCGGAATAGGGCTGAAAGTTGTATTCCTAACATAATGTCCGGGGATTGTTGTGACAACCCCTCAAAACTCTGGCACCTTCTGGGACTACCTTCCAGGAGGGGGGGAGGTTAATTCTTTCATGATTGTCACTATGATTCATCCATTTTTAATTTTTTTTCTGAAGAAATGGGCAAAAGAAATTGCCTCTTTTTCACTCCCTTTTTCATTAGAAAACAACAGATTTCCCTCAAAGTGGATCCTGACAGGTGACAAGAATAATAACGTGTAAGAGTCAGTAAAAGGATGCATTATTAATCACGCTGGGTTTCATTTAGGCCGTCAGCTCAGTGGGTGAGCTCTGTAGAAGGAAGAGTGGAGATATTATCATTATTATTTACTTGTCCACTCAGGAGTCATGAACCAGGACATCATTGTATTAAGCAATGTGCAAACACAGAAGAGGGAGCTAGTCCCTGCCCTAAAGAGCATACAATTTTACCATAAAACAAGAATCAGTGTATACTTAACAGGTAGATGGACATAGATGGAGGAATACTAAGAGATGATTATGCTATGCCTGCCAGCTTAGTGGTTATTTTGAACAACAGCATGATATTTCCAGTAATAAAATGATAAAATATGTTGTCAAGCTTTTTTGTGGGCATCACAGAAAAGAGAGGAATTCTGGAATGGAGAAATAGTAGAGGAGACGTTGTATTTGCAGATGTTAAGCCAATCATGAAGGGAAGCTTGGGGGAAAAAGCTTATTTGAAAATGGAACAGGAGGACAATCAGCCCTGACACTGGCTGTGCATCAGAGTCCAATAATCAATACAAAATTAAAAATTATAAAGTAAGGAAAGAGTGAAGAGTGTTCACAGGGTGCTATAATATCTACTGTGGCAAGCAAGGAAAGAGGCAAGAGGAAAAGGAAAGGAAATGTTACGAGAGCACTGAGCTGGGAGATGGTTGTCGCAACAACAATCCAAGTGCGACACAACACTGTTTGTTAATGATGGAGAAAACTGCTGCAGTAAGCTAGCTAGAAGGTGACGAAGGACTCGCTTTGTGTGTGTGTATGTGTGTGTATGAAGGGAATAACTGAGTGAGAGGACACAGACAAATTCGTCTTGAAAATGCTTTGCCAAAAGACTTAGAAAACTTAGGCACTGTCTGGATAGGATCTACAATAAGTATGTTATTATAAAAGGTATTTTTATAAGATACTTCAGCTGCAGGAAGGTGAAAATATGATCCAGTGATCCAGAAAGGTGCTATTGGAGACTATTTGTCAGAAGGTAATTAAAGGCCTTGTTTAGCCTTTTTAACTTGCAAAGAAGTTAGGGATCCACAAGCATGTAGAAATCCACAAAGCAGACTTTCTCGTGGAGTGAAAAAGGTGGTCTAAGTCAGAGAAGGTATGTCTTTGAACATCTGCAGTTCACTTTCTTACATGAATAATATAAATATAAAGGAAGAAGAGCCATTTTGTAACTCCTTCCTGCACGGGGAAGAAATCTGAGATGAATTTATAGAAGATGTAACAAAAGCATAAACAGAAAAGACTAGTAGAAGACAATATCATAAAAAGGGAGCAGAAAACCTTATGTAAAGAAAAGGCCAGGTAGCCACGTAAAGGATGGTGGACGTGTCAAAGCAAACGAGAACAAGAATGGCTAGGAAGAGGATTTCAGAGTGTCTGGCAAGAACAGTTTCCATAGAGGGCAGGGGGCAAAAAGGTGTGTTGGAGAGGGTATGGGTTGGAAAGGGAGGAGGAGAATTACTGATTCTTATTGTAAACAAGCTATTTGATGAATTTAAAATGAAATGGAAAAGGGAGTTAAGGCTGTACTTGGAGAGGAAAGAAAGGTCAAAGGTGACGTTTTCTAGGACTGAAGCATCTAAAGCATATTGTACCATGAGGGGAAAGTCAAAGTAGAGTGTGAGGTTAAGGAGAAGAGTAAGAGAGAGGCTGTGTGTGGGAACAAAGGACGTGAGGAGCTGGAATAGAACAGGGTCACTGGGGCATGTGGATGCGATTTGGAGGAGAGAGCAGTGGAGAAATGTCAATGTCTATGACAGAAAATAGTGCAAGATCTGTAAAAGGAGGAGGAAAATGGAGATGCATGCCAAGGTGAGGAAGGAAGGTCATGACTTGTGTTGCCTGTGCTTTTTTGGAAGAAAAGCAAAATTCTGGCAGAAAGAAAAGTAAAGGCAGGAAAAGGGGGACACTTGAGAAATGAGTTAAAAGTGGTAAAAAGTCATCTGGGACTGTGGGCCTAGGATTCAGTTAAGATAGAGCTGGGTAGCTAGGAAGGCATCAAAGAGGAAAGAATGAATTTGCACTGGAGCTTGACAGGAGAGATTGAAAAAGAATGGGTAATGTATATGTTGGTGGTGAGCCATGAAAAGAGAATGGCATAATGGAGCTTGAAGTGCAAAAGAGGAGCCAAAGACAACAAGGTGGAGGAAAGTAACACAAAATGTGTACAGAAAAAGGCGTGCTATTGGGCCTTTAGTAACGATTCAGCTTTACAAAGCGAGAGCAGCCATCTTGCTTGGTGTTGACTGATAATGATACTGAAAGGTGGGGTTTGTTTCCTTAAGCTCCAAAATTCATTTGCCAGATCCTGAGGGAAAGACAGATGAAGAAAGCTCTTCCTTTTTAGGTGATACAAACATACCTACTGCAGGACATGTGCTACCTCAGTACCAGCACAAAAAAATCCCTTGTCAATTCAGTTGCTACACAGATGATAGTATTAGCCCCAGAGTACAACATAAGCTGTGCTGCTTTATTACTTCAGTTAATCTGTATCACAAACTTCACAGTAAATATAAGCATTTTTATTTCCTTTCCTTGGAATTATTAAAATCTCTTTTACAGATGGTTATAAAATGTAACATGTACGATCTATCAAGATAGCAGTTTTGGACTTGTTCATAGCTTTCTGGACATGCATAATAGATTCAGCCTTAGCATCTATTTACATAGAATTTTTTTTCATATTAATCCTTTCCTCACTTCCATCACAGTGTTAACCTATCTTCCAGGTAAATCCTGAAGATATGCTATCCCCTTATACAGGATATTTTTAAATATATATATTATTTATTTATACTTAAAAGTACATTTCAGAACATTTGGGGTATGCTTTGCACCTGTTTTTTTGTAATGAGAACTAAGAGTCAATGCAAATGAGACAATAGTCTGAGTCAGTCTTCACATAATACCAAGTGAGTAGGAAACAATCAAGATTGATGCACCTATGGATGTAGTAAGCAGGTGTCAGTGGTTAATTTCAGTGATTAATTTCACTGCACTAAAACTGAGTGGTGTCAGGAGTCTTACAGAGAATCAGGGTGAGTTCATCTCACTAAGTCTCCTAGGCAACTTTTCTAAACAGTTTTCAGTGGGACAGTATCTTTATCCACTGTATCACTGTCATGTTTTATTCAAGCTCGCTATTGTCATGTCCAAACGAACAATAAAAATTTAATTTTCACTGAAGTAACTGAGAAATAAATAGTTTCTATAAGTAATCTTTTAATCTGGTGGGTTTGAGTAAATATGGCATCCTAACAGTCTTACATCCTAGTAGCCTTTCAGTCCTGACATAAGTTTTTTATCTTCTCTCTCCTGCTGCTATGCTATTTATTGATTTAGTGATAGACTGTTAAGAAGCAGTAGTGACATGTCTATAGGTAACTATAAGAAGGAACGGGATCTGTGCAGGAAAGAGAATCAAATCAAAGCCCTCTGAAGGAATAGCGTTTGTCTGAATTCAGGGGTGATCTGCTCAGCTAGGCTGCAATTTGGCCAGTCTGCACAGTCATCATCCCAACCAACTACAGCACTCTGGTGCCTTCCTCCTGCATAGCTGGAGGGAGGCATGTGTGTGAGAGGACTGTGGTGAGAGTACAGGCTGCAAGGAGGGAAACAGAACTGGGAAGTTTGAAAAAGTGAAGCGAGACATGGAGGCATGTGGGAAGGAAGTAAGGATTAGTTTTAGGAGGGCAGAGGTGCAGGAAAATCTGTGGGAAGCCAAGTTTAACAGTTGTATTCCATGTGAAACAATTTGTCGCATTATTTCCCTCCTCTTGCCTTGAAGAGTTTTCTGAATACATATTTTTTAACTCTAGGTACCTAGACCCCAGTTTGGCAAAGCACTTCAGCACAGGCTTGACTTAACAAATAAGTTGTATGCAATTCTTAATTGACCAGAGGATTTAAATGGGTCTCAAGGTATGTTTAAGACTAAACCTATGCATATATGCTCTGCTGATCTAGAGGCTAAACGAAGTGAAGGGCTCTGCCACGCGGAACGAAGAAAAGTGAGAGGTAGCCATAGATAACAGAGTATGAAATGTTGACTGTTTACACAGAGACTGCCTTTGGGACCATGCTATGATACAGGCATTACTTGTTAGTAATAGGAATAGTGAATAATAATAATTAAGATATCTTTCGTATACTGCATAGAAAGTTTGTGACCTGCACATCCTTTTTGCAGTTTCTCCTCTTGGGTATTTCTGATTATTTCAATATACTGTTATTCTATTAGACTTAAGACTAAAGTACTAGGACTGAAAGAATTCTGGAACCTAAAAGGACACAACTGCAAATACACAAATAAATAAACAAACAAATATTTACCAGACCAGTAACTTTTTGCAAGTTCATTGTTAATCTTTATTGTTTTTGTTAAATGCTTGTGCAATCTAACAGTAGCATATATTATTACTGTTAACTTAAATTGCAAGAACACACAATGTACGGACTTGCATTTTCTCATATGAGAAAACTAATCCAAATGAACCTTCCCCTCATACAAAGTTATCATGAATTCTTTCCAGCATGACTTCTAATAGGCTCGGTCTAATACTAGGTAAAAGAGAAAGTCCTCTCCTGAAAGTGCCAGCAGCAACGCAACTCTGATACAGACCATCAGACTTTGTGGGTCTTATGCAGGGAAGCATGTTTAAGTTTGCTTTTGATTCATTGTCTGGCATGTTTACAACAACATATCCCCACGTGAATATATTATATAGTCATTCCATTTATCTGGGGCACTGTTGTGCTAGAACAACCTGGATTAAGCAAAACTGTGGGTAGTGCGTATGTAAATGAAGCTGTAAGAAAATAGAATAATGGTGAAATGGAGAAAAGAGAAGAAAGGTCAGTGGCACTATCGTCAATGCCAAGCAGCGACACCCTTGCTTCAGTGTGCTTGTACCTGCAGAGAAGTTAAGCCGTGTAATCCATCCATGAATATTCACTGCAATCTCCTTACAGTAGCAGAGAAAACATTTTTATAAGGAAATGATGAAAATGTATTTACTCCAAGGTGATTTAACAGCAATTGCTGTTAACTACTGAGAGAAAATCTTGATATACAGTAAAATACTAGGATTTATTGGTAGGATATTATTACAAAACAAAACTGATGGAAATGCCTGTACAACCTGAAACATCAGTAATAATCCTGAAACCGTTGCCCCATTCATTCCCAAGAAAAGATAAACAGCATTTTTCCTTGCGGACCTCAGTGTTTGTCCTCAGCAGATGAAATTCACCTGTGGGAATATGGAATGATCAGGGCCCTCCGCCTACTTCTGTCCTGACTTCTGCTTCAAAAGGAATAATAAGTTAAAACATAAAAATATGTATTCCTATGTACTTTTAAAGCTTTTGCAGCTGTTTGCACTGGAACATGCCACTTTGTAGACTTGTTTCTGAAACTCACAATGTCAACATATTTCTCTTGAGAAAAATGGCCTTTTTATTCATTACTTGTATCTACATGACAAAAAGTGCTTGTGTGAGAAAAGAAGGAAATTATTCTTTATGCATAGGTATCTATGATGTTAATCAGCCTAGCAAAGTTTCTCAGCTAGGACCTGAGGAAAATACCTTGTCTCTTAAGATGAGAGATTGGTTCTGTCTTTGTGGCATGCCTGTCCTTAGCCTACACAGTGATGCCAGTGGTTGCCGCTCTACTGTCATGTGGAGATGTGTCTCCAGCAAAGTAGGATTACTCTGCATCTTCAATAACATGTTTTCAATAGCTTTGTAGTCTGCATTTTGAGAATTGTGATATTTGCTGAGCATTGTATTATACTTTGGCACTTAGATGAGTAGAACAGACAAATGATTTCCTGTCTGACACAGAATCTAGGTATTTAGCAAAATAAACAGCTAGTTTACATAATCTTTCTGAAGTCTGAGGTGCTTATCTCTTTGAAATGAACATTTTTGTTTTATAAAAAACAAGTTAGAAACTTTATTCCATGGTGAATTAGATACAGCTATCAAGAAGAATCTGGGCAGAAATGGTTTTAATAATTTTCATTCATTCCAGTTAGTGAGGCCAATTGCGGTGCATTCATGTGATTTGCAGTGTTTACCTCTGACCAGAGGTCCTTCAGCAGCCATAGTGATCCCATATCAACTGCTCTTTTCATTTTCTTACTGACATCCAGCTTCATTCCCTAAAATGGTTAGCATCAGCTGAACAGTTCTGTGGTCTGTGCCCGTCAAACACAAGTGAGGTAGGCAAGAGAACAAGGCCTGGAAAAGTATCAGTAACCTCAAAAATATTGAAATAAATTCAATTTTCTGGTCTCACAAGACTGCCTTCTTGACTGTGCCTGCTGATCTGTGCTGTAATGTAAAAATACAGCAGTCTGTGTTGTGATTACAGCAGAACTCTGCATACAGCAATTTATAGGCATTTTCAAAAGCAAATAAAACACGCTTGCTGTTTGAATTATGTCTATCTGTAAACAGAAACATTTGATACTATGTATTTCAAAACAATCACTGTGTTTCAGGTTTGTGCTCATATCACTATCACTGGTATCAATGATAACGAACACCTAAAATTAAAAAACAGTTGGATTAATACCTAGCATGAAATACTGTACAGCTATTTTTAAATTAATACTGGTGTAGGACTTAACAGTGCTTTCTCTTCCCTAGATACTCGCTCTCAAGCAGTCAGACTGCAAATCTGCAAACCTTTAAAGAGAGGGAGGGCAACCACCCCTATGCTTCTACCACTCTAGTTCCTTGCATACCTTTAAAGACTCTGCCAGCTTTACAAGACTGATGTCACATGGCTAACAATTGCAAACAAATTTATGCATTTTTCATAGCTACAGGTTGCTATCATAAAAAACCCCTGAATTGTGAAGACAGAGCATTTTCCATTAGTTTTGTGATTTTCATAATCTGCTACTATCCCTCTATCTAGTTTAACTTCTCCAATGCTTTGGTGATGTCTTAACTTACACAGATGAGCAAATGCACAAATATTATATCCTGGGTCATCCCCAAGTACGTGCAGTATTGAATATAGACATGCTTCCTGCAAGGCTCAGAACAAATGAGCATCCATGATCCATTTGCATACTCAACATTTCATTTCTTCCAGCTAAATGCCACTTCCGTAGTCCCAGCAGTTTTGCTGCTGAATATCTAGCAGATACGGATCCCTTAGTGGGAGAAACCGTATACCTTGATAAAGAACATTTGGAAATGAAATACCTTTGTTAAATTATAGCATCAGAATAACATGTCTTTGAATACAGAAATTGCCTAGGAATATGTGATTTAAAACTATTAGTAATTGTCACAACTCAAAGAGATAGCTCAGTGTTATAAAAAGTCTCTTTCGATAAAGAATAAGCATAAATCTATCAGCTTATAGTCTCAGAAGTATGATTCATCTCACTTTATTAGCTTTCATAATGTAGACATTTAGTCTTATGTGGGCTACATCTACAGTCAGTGGATTGAATATAGAGTTTGTTAGAGGGTGACCTGATCCTTCCTCAGGTAGGTGTCTAGGGTAAACAGGATGAATTACTAGATGCTGTCTCTCTCTGCTGATTACTGATGGACCTTATAATATTAGCTTACACTAGACATCTGTTTTATGGTTTAAGTTAGAGGGAAAGAATCCCACCCTACACATATTATGAATGTCAGTCATCTCAATTATTTTACCCAAAAAGCTTCATGGAAGTCAAGCTTTAAACTTCCACGGGTAGTTACACAACCTTGTTGGAGACTGAAACAAGATGTGTGTACTTGAAGATAAAACTAAATGTTGCTAACAGTTTTGGTAAACCTCTCATGAATCACATGACTCTTTAAAGAATATGGCTTAAGCGTTTCTCATTGGGAAGATATATAATCTGCTTCAGTGTTTTGTGCTTATATACTATGGGCAGAATTGATATCACTACAGTAAAATAAATTATTACTGTCTGTTACAATGAACTATTTTCAGCTCCTTATAAATTCATCAAATTCTAACAGTGTCCTGAAATCTTATATTCCAGATGTCATCTTCAGGCCAAAATTCTTGGGTACTCCTCAGATAAAATGTTCAGCTCTTTCTGAACACAGAAGTGGTTAGGGTAAGCAAACAATCACTAACATACATGTCTGTTTGAAAAGAAATATTTGTGGCTCATTGCTTTAGAAGCTCCAACATTGCTATGGCTTTAGAACATGAACTCTGCCCAGCTCTGCCAGGGAAAGGAGCTGAGCACAGTCTGGGTAATCGAAACCTACTTAACTAAGGGGTGAACTGACACATGCTGGTGCTAGCAAGATAAGGAAACTGTAATCAGGAAATTGTGAAAATGTGCTAAAACTGAGAGGAGATTGCATAGACCTGACAAAGAGGTGGGATTAAAATAGACAGTTTGCCCAGACAGTGGGACTGGAGCAAGAAGCTCAGGAGAGGAGAAGATTTGGTCCAAAGTGGGTTGGATAAAAACATATTAGAATGCAAAGGAAAGACTGTCTGAGTAATTAAGACTGGGGAGCTAGAATTACCTACGGAAAGAGAATGGGATTGAAAAGAAGTGTTGGATTACAACTGTGATAGCCAGATGATACGACTATGGCTCACTGAGCAACAAGATGAGGGCTGAGAAGTCAGAGGAAAGCAGCATGATATCTGGACAGAGACAGAAAAGGGGCAAGGATAGCCTGTAATGAACATGCCTTTCCAAAACTCTGAGCTGAATCCTCTTTTTCTTTACCAGAAAATACCTGCAAAACCAACCACAGAAAAAGGCTCTGTGTACACTGACAGAGTAGAAATTCATTTTACAAGTGGTGGACAACTCAAGGAGATCTGTCTCTCCAGCTGATCAAAGAGAAGGTTAAAAGAACCTGAAGCCAGACAAATTCAGATCCAAAGTACAATATACATTTTTAATACTGAAAGTTAATATCCATTATAATTTATCAAGAGATATGGCAAATTTTCCATTGGGGCAGAACTTTCAAATAGAAATAGCAATATTTTCCAAGCTTCAAAAAGAAATGGTTGGAGGGATTCCTATGCCCTGTTATCTAATGATTACAGTGTTTCCTCCTCTTTTAATCTGTAAATGCCCTGTCCAGACCCGCATTCTAGTCCATATAGAAAAGAACAACTTCTTGCCATTATTAATCAGTTACCTAAAGGTTTCAGCTGATCCTGATTGATCCTGGGGCTACCTGTTATAAGGAAAAATTTTCAGAAAAAAGTCTACAACAATTTAATGAAATCGCATCCACACAGGGATTTGAAACATGGCTTCTTGGTCATTAGTCGCAAACTCATTTTACTAACTGTCTAGTCAAATTTCCTTACTAGTGCTTCAAAGTAATCTAATTTTTGTTAGCAACATAGATACATATTATACATTTATGTTCCACAAAACATGGAAAAAGAAATTGCTCAGGCTGAGTAAAAATGAACTGTATTGATGAAAAAAAATCTGCAGTTTTTCTATATTTCATACTGCTTTCTTTGCAGTAAAAACGAATGTCAAGTTGTTTTTATATTGTGCTTTATATTGTCCTAGGATGCTTTTTAACAGATGGAGGAATAAAATTGTAGAGTAACTAAACAAATTGTTCCCAATGATGGAGCCAAAAAGAAAATGCCTATTATTTCACCTATTATCTTCAGCTCTAAATACTAGAGAGAAAGTATTTTATCTAACCAAGCTGATGTATGCATAAAGTATAAGATATTCCAATAAATCAAAGGGATTCTATACACCTAAGTTTAATTCATAGGAAATTCTAAAGGTGCCTTACAAAATTAATTAAATCCCCTAACAGCTATTTTGTTAACACTGTATGTATATATAGGGACCACTTAAATACATTGATTAACTGATTTAAATCTATCACAGCAATTTCTATTTGTAGAGTAAATCTAAGTTTTTACCTTACAAAAAAAATCTAGCTTACTTGTTAAGGTAATGTTCCCAAGTACACAACAAATGTGAGAATGAAATATCATCTCCAGACAACATGAAGCAAATGCTCTGGATGTTGTGAACATCCCTGTTCAAATTATTGTAATAGGGAAGACTTCTACATTTCTTTTAGACTCTAAATAGTCTGAGTCCACTTTCTGGAGTTACCTCTCTCCCCAGGGACTACAGAAGAGAGCTCAGGAACAGAAGATGTTTCACCTAATTTAGGTTTTTCAGGAGTTTTCTAAAGCCTGATGAATTTGCATCTAAATTCAACACTTTGCAGAAACACCTCTGGATCACCTATGGCAAAAATTCATTCATTCCAAGAAGATTTCAGCCAGGTAAGAGGTTGCTCTTACTCCCCTTCTACCCAGTTTCCTATGAGTTACATGGAGTAAAAAGCTAAGTTCCTCTTTTTCTGACTGAAGCATATTATAACCTATACAACACCACTTGTTTTTAATAGGCTTTTCCTCTGGGTTCAGCGTAATTCCCAACAATGTCAGTAGGAGTGATGTGAACATATGGTTAGAGAAGGCCTGAGAGAGGGCAGCTATTCTCATGCCAAGTGAACAACATTTTGCACTGCATTTCAAGCGTTTTGTGGATTGGGTGCTGCCAGAAATGCTGTATGAACAGCATTGTTTGCAGTATTTTGACATTGCGTGGAGACAACCTGGAAACACAGGCAAGCAATTCAGCATTGCTGAAGGGTGAAACTTTGGAGGTTGAGCAAGTTTTCAGCAGAAGGATAAGCTTCAACTGAACTAATTTTCTCATCATCTGACAGGCTGCTTGGACACATGATTGCTTCTTTTGTCCCTAGAAATCAGAATGTCTCTTTCTGTTAAGGTCTATTGGTACTAGCAAGGGGACTGTGACTCTCCAGACTGAAGGTTGCAGTTTGTGAAAGGTCCTGGAAGCCTCCTTATTTCACTTCCTTCTATTCTTGAAGGACAAATGACATATTTTTTTTTCTTCTCCAGCAGTATGTTCCCCTTAGTTGAGTTCTTTTTGGGGGAGACAAATAGCCAAAATCCTTTGAAATGAGAAGTTGCTTGTTATAGCTTTGTAATCTCTCTGTTGGGCCATCAAGTATCTGTTTTTTTCAGACTGACTGAAAGTTCTCCAGGATTTTAAAATCTGCAGGATCCAATATATGCTCTGTAGTGGATAGAGCCTTTTAGTTCTTAAACATATGAAGATTTCAGGAACACTTTAAATAGCCAGCAAGGTATAGGTGGGACACTTGCTGTCCCTACTATGGGCCCATTACTGAACTGGGGAAACCCAGACCTATCGTTGAGGCAGCAAAACACTGAGATAAAAGGAATAAAATCTTGCTGTGAAGGACTAACATAGGTGATAAATGAAGAATATATTTTAGAATTCAGACATTTACCCACAGCTGTCAGTTCATGTCTACCTAAACCAAACTGTCAGTCTTTGTGGCTTACCCATCACAGATTAACTCCTGAGATTTGAACACCATTCCCATCTGGGATAACAGGGGGTTTATCCTTAAAGTCAAAGTCCTTTGAAAATTTTATTCAAAGTGATGGTTAATCCAAGTACGAATGTCACACAGATATATAAGAACTGAATTTTCCGGTTGACGGTGCAAGTCTCCATGAATTGAAATAAGTACTGTTTTCTTGAGGGATTGTGAAAGGAAGTCTCTATGCCAAATATTTGATCTGTTCTGCTCTCTTGCAAGATATATACTCTGCATAAAATACTCTCTGAAATGGGGTCTGCTTGTCCAGATGAATACATTATTCCACTGTGTGGAGAAAGGCTGATCTAGAGGCAAATTACTGAGCATAATTTATTCCATATCCTTGCTGGAATAACTTGCGCTCCTGAGCCTCCTCAGATGTGTAGTCAATAGGGAACTGTCTGGCTACATGAGGTTTCTTAATACATCTTTCAGCTAAATCAGAGATTCAAATGCAAAATCCAGCACTCAGGGAGATCATCTGAATCTGTGATGCTCCCTGGAGAACTGGAGGTCTATAAACCAATGAATGGATTACAATGAAATGTAAATTCAGTATTTCCAACTCTGGGAGAAATGACGATACTCCAATATTTTTCTAGCTGTACATATCTCCCTCAGTCAAACAGTAGCACCTCTCAGCATTTATCAAGTCTGTAATGTACTTTGGAAGAAAGTTTAAATGCTGATTGTATTTAAAAATATAGCTTTTATATATTTTAAAAACTGTCTTCATACTGGGAACTGTGTCCTAGTCCTAAAGGCTTACAGTAATGTGCTGAGCACTGGTATGCAGATTTACTTTTTTTATCTGCTACAGCAAAGTAGTTTTTAAAGATTCATTCTAGATTTGGTGAAATGACTTAAGTGAAACCCAACAGGTAGAAAGGGGCTGTTTGGTTCTGAATGGAGTCTATCATGAAAATACAGCAAAGGGCCACAGAGCTGAAGACATCTTCATATAGTTCAAGTGACTAGTTGGAGAAAAGAGCTACTGCGGTAAGGAACACAAATTGTTCACTTGCAGTCTAAGGTTGAGGAAGGAGTGCTCTATTCATTCAGTACTTTTAAAAATACCTGTAAATGTTGTGTAATTTGAAATCTGATGTTGTCCTCCTGCTGGCTAAGTAAAGTTGAGCAAACTAGGTCAAACTAGAAGGGAGATCTCCTCAGCTCTAAGTAAACTGCTGAGATGCAGTAGTTGATCTTTCTCCTCGTATTTCTCCCCTGCTTTTTTAGTGCCAAAGCAGTGTGATAGTTTCAGCTATCAGATTTGTACTTGTCAGATCAACCCTTTTACTTCAAACTTGTCTCATTCCTTCCAGAGATGTTGTTCAGCCTTTCTTTTTGTCATTTCTAGACTCAGCAGCAGTACAGAGGAGCCCCTCGACTGCCCCTCATCACCATATGAAAGAGGACAGAAAGCATGTGTCTACCTTACTGATTGGCGTGTTGCACAGACAGAAGGACTGGGGCTCAATTTGCTGCGGTGTGCCATGGTTCTTGGATCACAGAGCTATACCGTCTCTTTCCTGGTGATGAAGTTTACACTAGCTGCAAGCGTAGGCATGCATCATCCAAGCATGAAGAGCTAATTGTTGTAGGACCTTACACTCACATTACAAAGAGGGTGTATATGCTCCCCCAGTACACTGCTTCATCCGTGGTTCCACCAGGAGAGTAAAGAAGTCACACAAATTCATTGTACGTATCTGCGTTTACTGCATGACTGCAAACACAGGTGCTACGTTTCAAAGACTCCTAAGCAATAAGATTTCAGAAGATGTTTTATAAATGGGGAAGTGATCAACATTATGAAGTTTGTAACTGACACAGGTATGTGATGAAAAGCTCAAAGATGAAGTAATTTCACTTGTGTTATGCCACTGATGGCACTAACTTACAGACCAAGTTTTTGTCTCAGATACTCCAAAGCAGCTCTAGTTGACTACAGCATGCACACACAGTCTAGGATGTAGCCTTTAGCTATTTAAATTTCTGGGGGATGTTTTTGGTTTTGTTCCATTTTACTATTGGAGGCAGCAAACTGAATTCTGACCTGGGCTCTAGAGTAATGTCTTTGGGCTGTGACACTGGGGCAACGCAAGAGTTACAAGAAAACAGAATTTAAAAGACAGTGTGTTCAATGCACTGACTCTCTTTGGTTATGTATTCACTCTGGAATCAATGAACAACAGAGAAATTCTCAACATGAGTATAAAGATGTCAGAATCAGTTCCTTAATCTTGATGCAGTTTAAATATTACTTCTGGCTAAATATTACATCTGAACCAATCACATAATTTGAGCTTACAGGCAAGAGTTTGTACCTGAGCTGATTCATGTCAGTTTTATACTTGTAAACATCTTTTGATTTCAGTGGCGTTAATTCATATTTTCAATAACTCAATGAGAACAGAATATGGAGTAGAGTCTTAAAGTGTCTTTTCAGAACAGCCAGTGAACTCCCTTGGTACATGAAGAAAAATTGCTATTGTCAGTATCAGAGACAAAAAATGAAACCAGTCAGGATACAGTAGGTGTCTTCACTGAAACTAATACAGAGATGAAATGCACAGCTCCTTGAATGAGATCATCTCCTTGAAAGTCAGTATTGTACAGTACATGAAGGCTGTTATTGCATTGCTCTTTCCGCATAAGATAGGGTGTATAAGCTAAGCATTGCATGCAAGGGCCAAGACACTAAACTAATTTTACTAAGATCCCTTTATGTTAAATCAAAGAAGAGGGTAGATTTGAAACAGAAGGTGCAAATAGTATATTTCTAATATTTTCTCTCTCAAAAATGATCTGAGTTTAAGAGAAAGGAAGAAATAAGAACTGGGAGGTTGATGGAAGGTTAAAACATTCACAAAACAAACTTGATTTATTCAAGCTTTTCGAAGTCCCAAGAAACATGTTTAATGGGAGCTGAAAGACTTGCAAAGAAACCTTATTGTGGTGCACAGCAAAGTAATGTGGAAAAAAAAACCCCTCCATATTTCTTCAGCCTCTAGCTTAGCTCTCACTGTAGGGAATCTTGCTGTGAAGAGATTAATCACTGCTGCTTAATAGTATCTCTGCTGGTTGCTCCAGGATAGCAACTAGCACATAATGCAGCAGATGCATTCTTCTTTTAGTATGGCACCTAGTGTACTGTGAATGTGCCAAAGGGATTTCAAACTTACCTTACCTTACTTACAAGTTGTGCAGTTGGTGCACAACTGACCAGCAGATGCTGGAAGCACGTTACTTGGCTCTCCAGAGGGCACAGATTCTGGAGGAAGATGAAATAGTTTCTTTTGTTCCCTCTCCTGCTTTTGTTTTATGGAGGAAGCAAAGGAACTGCCTCCTACAAATCTAGCTAGCTACCAGGCTACTTCCAGAACTAGGTCTCAAAGATTTTCCTTCTTCTGAAGCTAGTCCTTACTGAAACTTCGTTAGGGATTTCGGCTTCTTGTCTTGATCTCACTCTTTTTTCCTTGTCATTTGTAGCACTTGATTTCCTTAGGAGCAGAATGGACATTTACTTTGATACAGTAATTACTGGTAGTTGGTTACATCCCATTCCTTATCAGTTCTGCTTAGGTCTCCTTCTTACTAGCACCAAAATGTCTCTAGTTCCTTTCAGTCCTTGATGGGCTAAACTCTCCAGACTATTTTCCTTTCCCTTGTTATCTCCTACATTTGCAAATCTACCTATTTTGGCATCATCATGTCTAGTTGTTCAATTTACAATGAAGAGAAGTCCAACAAAGATGTCTTAACAAAGTAGGTCTTGTATTAGATATCAAACAGGGAGATTGATACAAGGACAACTACTTGGTCACAGACTTAAAGGAAGGTTTCTAGGATGGCAAAATCAACCCTCTTTGGAGTTTCTTCTCTTATTGCATCAAAACTTTAACAGCTTTACCTGAATGCTCTTCAGAGACGGTGGTTCAAAGGTTCTGGCTTTAAAGGGATTGCACTTTTTCCTTTGGCAAGAAAAATGGACAGGTTTATTTAAGTTAAATGCTTTTCAAAGATACTTTCACAGAAGCTTTCATCTCCTTTTGTCTTTGTTTCTAATTTTCCTGAAAATAACTGCAGTGACACAAGTGCAAAGTCTTTTTGATCACTTCAGTGGTAGTGATGATGCAGCTTTGTGAACTGCAAGGCATGTTGTCTGAAAAAGCTATCTTCTACCAGGAGCAGCAAAGGAAATGGGGTAGAGCGACTGGCAGGCTCTCCACCACATCAGTCAACTATCACAATCCTTCTCCAGCAGGTGAGTAGAGGGTTGATAAACTGCTACCTTTGGGGACGTCCACCATGGAAAGAATGACTGTTGCATAGGCAATAGAGGTACTTATGGCAAAAAGGATATTTAAATTCACAGTAAAACTGAACCTGAGGAAAGACTGCTGGGTTTTGATTAGCAGAAAAGATGAACTGGTATCTCCAACTCCTTTTTTGAACAAAATGGCATGGGAAGAGGATAGACCAACAAATGCTTAAATAGCAGTAGTCAGCAAAGGTTGAGATTCAGCTCCAGATTCACTTAAAACAGAAAATATTTAGATGTAGCTGTGGGTATGTCATCTAGGTGTTTCAGCTACTCTTATGTTCACTGGGGGTTCAATGGAGTTGCCTAAAAGTGAATGTATGCTGCCAGATGAGACTTTCTAGAGTACACTGCCCGGCCTCTAGCTGCCGTGTCCAGGGGGCAAGGGTTTTCTGTAGGTCTTGTGCCGTATCTGCCAGCCTTCTTGTCGTGGTTTAACCCCAGCCAGCAACTAAACACCACGCAGCCGCTCACTCACTCCCCCCCCCACCCAGTGGGATGGGGGAGAAAATCGGGAAAAGAAGCAAAACCCGTGGGTTGAGATAAGAACGGTTTAATAGAACAGAAAAGAAGAAACTAATAATGATAATGATAACACTAATAAAATGACAACAGCAATAATGAAAGGATTGGAATGTACAAATGATGCGCAGTGCAATTGCTCACCACCCGCCGACCGACACCCAGCCAGTCCCCGAGCGGCGAAACCCCGCCCCCACTTCCCCGTTCCTATACTGGATGGGACGTCCCATGGTATGGAATACACCGTTGGCCAGTTTGGGTCAGGTGCCCTGGCTGTGTCCTGTGCCAACTTCTTGTGCCCCTCCAGCTTTCTCGCTGGCTGGGAATGAGAAGCTGAAAAATCCTTGACATTAGTCTAAACACTACTGAGCAACAACTGAAAACATCAGTGTTATCAACATTCTTCGCATACTGAACTCAAAACATAGCACTGTACCAGCTACTAGGAAGACAGTTAACTCTATCCCAGCTGAAACCAGGACACTTCTGTGGAAGTCTGAGGTGCATTAGAGCATCTCAAATGAGGCTAGAAACCTGTGTTTGAGCAATTGAAATGACTCGGATGGTGTGGACCAGGTTTTACTGACCAGAATGGGTGTGTAGATGAGTCTCACACGTAGACAGTTACATGTAAGTTTTGTTGCGCTGAATCCCTCCCCTGATGCTCTCTTGCTGGGCTGTTGCTTACTAGTGGCATAAAGTGCCCAGCACTTTGTGTGTGGGCAAACATAAACAAAAACATGACCCTTGCTCCAAACAGTGGACAGTCAGAGCTCAAGACAAGGCACAATGGTAGAGATGCACAGGGTATATGGAGGGTACATGGAGAATAAAGAGAAAGCAAGTGAAGCCTGGTGATCTAATAATTACATTATTCCCAAGAGACATTAGTAGCCAGAGGGAACTCTAGCGAGAGATTTATAGGAGTTTGGAGACTCAGTTTTGCAGGAGTGGGGGATCTTCTAAGCAGCAACATGGAAAACTTGTGAAGCTGTTAACCTGAAAATTTGCCTCAGCATCTGGTACTCCATGTGAGGCATCTTCTTGGTGAAAAGAAGCAGCTCTAAAATTGATGTGACTAGCAAAATGTTCCTATAGAATAAGCCGAATGTGGTCAAAATGTCAGGTAGGTATGCTGTCTGCAGCAGGTATATGACTGGAGAAATGATACGTTTGTCAAGGACAGAGATTAAAAAAATAGGAATAATTTAGAAATGAAGTGATAAAAGACTTCACTGTGTAAGTGGGCAGGAAAGGCCTTATCTTCTGCTGTTTAAAAATAAAATCTCAATTATATTAGTTTAGATGACAGTACCTAGGCAGAGATCCAAGTTGAAGACTTGTTTATGGGCTTGAACAGTAAGTAGGATGATGGTGTTTTCCACAGCAATCAAGTAAGAAAGTAGCAGCGAAGGTGTGGGAGAAGAAGGATTAGAGAAAAATGCAAATAATCATTTTACCTGTCTGTTCAATTAACATCTAGGCCTACTTTGTAGCTTCCTGAAGCCTCAGTGTGGGATTCAGTAGGTGACAAACATTAAAAATGAGGGACCCGCCAACACATATTCAGGTAGAAATTTCAAATATTCTGGTATGTATTTCTCCACTATAAATAACTTTCTGCAATTTCAGTGTTCTAATTTTGCATTTGAGGTAAAAAAGAAAAAAAAAAAAAAGAAGAAGAAATGCTTCAACGAAAAGTTACAGTCTTTGGTTTAATGTGTAGGTATTTGGGGAATTAAAGTGCCCTATGGAAACACAGGCAGAGATGCAAAAGTTACAACCTTTTTTTTCAAATATCATCTTCAAATACATATGTATTTAGTTAAGTGACTGCTCAATTTTTGTGTATTAGAATTGCATATTCAATTACATTACTCCAAATTAGTTTTGTTTCTCTAAATCCCTTGCACAGTACTTATCCTACCCCTAATAAAAAGACTTTGAAGATGGTAATTTTGTTGGTGTTTAAGTAAATGACACGAGGGAGATGTGCTTGGTCTTTCTTGGCTGTTCATAGGTTAGGGCACAATTTGTGTCACTGTAATTTTGTTACATTTAATAAAGGATGAACTCAGAAGGAACGTTATTGTTTATGGCTTGTGTATTTTAACTGTGTATATGCAAAATAGTGTTTCACTTTTCTGGTACATAGCTGCTTGATTAAAAGAAACAAGTTACAGTGGTGACTGTAGACACTTTACCTTGTAAATTGTGGTTTAGAATAACTGCAACAAACAACATGTTTACAGCTAAGAGATACTTATAAAAAAACCTGAAACTTTGATCATGGGGGATTTTAATTTCACAGATACTTACTGGGATAACAAGTATGCAAAACCTGTAAGGTGGGAAGCATGTTTCCAGAGGCAATGCATAATTGCTTACTTACTGAAGTCAGTTTATTGACTGAACTTCATGATCAGAGGCTCTTTGGCACCCAGAGCTAGGAAATTAGCCCATCTTGATAAATACAGCAGGGCTGATCTAGGGATCACAAATTCACAGTACAGAAAAGAAAAGAAGATGAAGCAACACAATTAGTTTGGGCTCAGTGGAAGTTTTGTAAAAATAAAAATACTATAAGGCATGTTGATGGAGATAACTATATAAATTAGGGATGTTTTTCTGGAAGATAAACACGTTTTCATTATATGCCACAATATGAATTACTTACACCTTCACTTCAAGTAGAAGGAATAGCTTGTGGTAACATAAACAACTAAATGATCTTGATGGAAACGATGCAAGATCTCATGACTGTGTGGGAAACCTGGTGCAGAAAAAATAGGAATTATTTAAGAAACAGTTGGACATGCTGCAGTTACAATTCTTTCAGGCTAAGTCTCAACAGGGGGAATATAACTCAGACAATGTGCTTAAACAGAGTGACAATAACATTTTAAAATGTCTGCTTTGGGAAGGGGGGAGATAGTTATTTACAATTTTAAAAAATTGCAGAAGCTAAAAGATAATTAGAAGATCAAGAAAAGATATTGACTAGCAGGTTACACAAAATATTTCAAGTATGAATAAAGGGCTTTCTCGCAGGTGGTATATTTGCAGCAGACAGCAAATGAAATGGAAATGGTCACTAAAAAGTGGTAGTTGAGATTATCAGGCATAAAGGAATTAATGTGATTTATCAGGAATTAGTACATTCCTTCTACTGTTACACTTGTCCTAAGATGTGTTTCTAGGTCTTGGTTGGTTTAGATAAGTTTGTCATTGATTTCAGTGTTGCTGCTTGTGTGATTAAGCCAAGTGAGGGCTGGCCTTTGGGACTGGCTATAGTGCCTATAATTGGCTGAATGGAGGAATATGGGAAGGGAACTTCACAGCAGCACGACCACTGCAGCTTTACATGATAAGGGAGCGAGTCCTGCTCCCGAGGGGAGTCTGCAGCTTCTTTAGCTTTGTGGTAGAAGTTTATGATTTTACAATGTACTTCTGAGAGCACAGAATTTGTCCATGTACCTTCACTGTCACGGAAGAATTAAGGCTTTGCATTATTTATCTTACGTTTTCAAATACACCTGTATGTAGAAATCAGACTTTTAGGTCACAGACGGTGGCATGGGGCAAGCTGTTTTTCAGGAGGCAGTCCTCCCTTTATATAGTCATTCTTTAGCTCTGATGTTTTTGATCTCTGACAGGTTTTATTTAGCTACAGATATCTATTTAGGGTTGTGAATCCCTTCATAGTCTCTGGCAGTTCAGGTGTACGTAAAAATTGCACTGGTAATAGGAGTTCCTTAGTCTTCCACTGAAAATGACATAATTTCTTCTAGTAGGATACCATTACCTGTAGAATATGTTGGGGTTTGCCTGAAGTGCTGGTCTTTATTCTGTGTAGGAATGTTACATCTTAATACATATACCTCTTATGCCGTGTATATATAGGCAAAAGGTAGGACTTTCTAGTATCAGATAATGAGCTTACATCTGCACTCCCAAATGAGAGATTGGGACAACAAGGAGGAATGATGCAATCAAAAGCACTCCAATGTGCAGAGAGTGTAAAGCTATCAAGTGAAAGACGGTGGTGCAGTCAGTGAAAGAGAACGCAAGAGCAAGTGGGATAATGAAGCACTTACAGCTCTGTATGATGCAGGCTAGACTTTATGTAGACAGGTGAACTGACTTTTGATCCTCCTTGTTTATAGAGCTCTGAGAATTTATAGTATGGGTCAAGATGCACTTGCATTCAGTAGAACAACTTCTTCAGGTCCAACAAAATATTGTAATGTCAGTGGGATGCTGCTGTGTGTAAAGGCAGGTGATAAGTCTATTGCTTTTTCATTTACTTCTCCCTTCTTAAGGACTATCTTTGGAAATTCATATGTAATTAGTTGCTCTTTATTAATCCCTCTCTAATCTTTACTTATCTATTAGTGATGCTAAATTAAAAAAATAATGACACAAAAGCATTTCAACTGACATACAGCAAACTGATCACCTGCATTCATTAAAATTACTCATGTATTCTGTGGCTGCGGTTATGCAAGAGATCAGTCAGTCATCATGACTGTTCTGCCACAGCCTTAAAAATCATTAAGGAGTATGGGATATCATTAAGAGGCAAATTTTCAAGCAATCTTACTACTATTTTCAGAATTGAGGCCCATCATTGACACCTTCCTTTGTCTGTTTTACCTAGCAGTATTTTTATTTCTTAGTACAAAGTTGATCACAACATGATGTTGTTATATGCTGGGCATGAGGAAATACACCTCTCAGATAAGATATGATACTGCAGTTTTGTGTGTCCAGAAACTTTCCCTGGTACTTAGAAAAAAAACCAAACCAACAAAAAGCTCTTGTAGGAAGGCTAGGCAACAATGGAGAATGTTACTCTGTTGATAAGAGAAATAATATTTAGGCTGACAATTTTGTTATTTTTACTAAAAATATGACCTCACAAGGTCTGTAGTTGCTCCTATTTAATTTCATCCACTGGGATCCCTGGACAAATTTCTGTTCCCCTTACGTGCTCAATTTTTTTTTGTGGAAGGGGTAAAGTGGAGGGATAAAGTGTCATGAGAGGAGTCCACCTGGTGAGCCTCAGCTATGTAAAACAACAGGGACCATGAAGCAACTGAACATTGGTTTCATGAAGCAGCACATATAAACAGAAATTCTCAAATTGGGCAAAAGGTGTGCTGGTCTTCAGCTTAGAGATTAACCAGATTTCTTCTTTTCTTTCTGTGTAAAATTGAAATTGACTCCAAAAATACAGTTTTGCATTTTATTTTAAAATACAACTTACATTTCAGCTTTACATTTGCACACCTTAGCCTTTGGAAAAAAGGCTCTAATTTCTTCAGCATGCCTACCATGGTTATGTCTGAGTGCTGTGTGAGTGGTCAGTACAGTCTTACTCAGGTCCAATTAATTTTATTTAGAAATTCAAAAGTACCTCTGTTTTCAGGTTTTATGTTAGCTTTTAGTGGGTTAATGTAGTGACAAACATTTGTAACAATAGCAAAAAAAGTTTTGTGAAAAACATTTTTACTCCAATAATAGCAGAATAGAATAGCTATTCACTACTTCATAGAAAGCTGTCTCCTAAGGTATTTTTGTTTCTAACAAAGGATTAAGGTGTGTCCATGTGCATTCCATTAAATTTCTCTTATGAAGGTAAGACTATGTTAAGGGCAAAATTGCAACCATCTTGCTGGCTCAGCCTGCTGGAGGGCCACCACTGGGCTTGAGTAAATTGCTTGCTATCGAGAAAAGGGATGTACTAAACCCTGACAAAGAGGGAGGAAGACAAGTATACATACACATAAGAAAAGCTGACAATAGAGCAGAGCTATGTTAAGAGCACAAGGCCAGTGAAACGCAGTGATTTCATTCAGCTGGAAATCATGTCTGTTCCAATATGTATTCACTGCAGCAAATGTGGCTTAGTAAAACTTTTATTCTGTAAGGAAACCTTCATAAATACAGGCCTTCTGTATTTTACTTGAACTGCCACATAAGTGCGTGTTGTTGAAACATAACTTTAAATAGCTTATGAAGACATCCCTATGAATTCAAAATTACTGTACTTGCAGAAAAAGCAACAATATCCGTCTGTAAATCCTTTAATCATAAGCATTAAAGAATAGTTCTTCAGAGAATCACAGGCTGCTGACTAAAGTTTACATTTTTCTTGAGTTGCTTTTGGTGCTGCTAGCTATTTTTCTCATACACATGAAGCTGATATGAAGTGACACTTGCACCTGTTGTCACCATCTTATGGTAATTAGCATAGTGCCCTAAGTAGTAGCAGGGCCATCACATCCAAACATAAGCCATTAACATATTGCAGCTGTCATCAGTAGGGAAAGCTAATGGAGTTAGTGGATTTGCACACTACTGTATACCTTGGCTCAGCTAGCATAACTCCCCATATTGGGGTCATTGGGGATAGGAAAAAGAAATGTGGGATGTAGCCAGTCAGGAGTGAAAGAATACATTTTACTGCAGGTTTACTTTCATGTATTATGCATGTCCTTCAAGGTCACTGCATGATCATTTATAAGATTTTAATGAGATATCAAAGTGGAAAGAATGGAATGTAATTAATGTGATCATACAGAGAAGATATAGGTATAAAATAGCATGCATGAGGCAGTCAACAAAAAGTGGGAGCAGTGAAGAAAAAGAAAGACTCTGGCCAGATTTCAGCCTGTGAAACAATAATCTTTTCTACCATACTTTCAGACACCTAACATCCTGCCAAACCATTTTCCCCAGCTAACAGCAAAATAATGGAGGGAATTAGAGAAAATGCATTCCACTGCTTCTCTTTGAATATAGGCTACCTGCACTTTTCTTCTTCGGGGGGAAATGGGTGGCTTGTGGCTAAAAGTATGCTAGTCCTACAGTAATGTGACGTTTGTGGGCATTATATGTTTTATTATTTTGATTCCTCTTGCTGGCAGTCTCTGAAAAGCCTGGACTAAACTGAAAATTCAAGATATATGAAGGAGCATATTTTTAAGTACTTTTCTAGAGCCTTTTCTTTGTGCAGGTGCCTTAGAAAGTGCAGACACTTAATAAACTTCTCAGTAGGAAGAGTTCCTTAGAGGCTTTTCCTAAGATTACTGGTCATCCCCAGCCTGCTCCAGCTGCCACACAGACACTTTTGTATAAAGGCTCACCTCTACAGAGACACTTTCTTTTTTGGGGGGGGGAGAGGAACGCAGATCAGGTTGGTGGTGGCTGCGCTTGGTGCCCCCAGCACAGCCGAGTGCTCTGGCAGTCCCCACTGCCTGAGCCAGGCTAGTGCTAGTGTTTCTGCACAGGAGCCGGCATAAATGCTGGTGAGCAAAGGGGAGGAGAGACCATCTCAGCAGCACAAAAGGCAACCCTATCCAGGTAACTAAATTAAAGACTAAGCTTGCCTCGCAAACTCATCCCACTTTGGCCTTTAGGTAAACCACACAAGCCAACATTTTCAGATGTGGGCAAGTAGTTACACACTTAAGTCTTTGAGTGGAAGCAGGCACCCATGCTGGAAAATACTTGCTTTCTCTTATACCATCAAGAACTTTGTTTACCCTTCTGCATTTTCTTCAATATTCTGCACTTTGCTTTTTTCTAGGAGGGCCTTTCTAGGAATACAGTTGTTTGGAAAACAGATTTATCAAACCCCTATTTTAAGCCTGAAGTGATTCCAGGGAGTCTCTCTGGATTTGTACTGTCAGTAGGACATGGAGCCCTAAGTATGACTTTTGCTGTTGAAGTCATGTCCCCAAACCCTGAATGCTGCATTGGAAACTCTGAACATCTTCAATTTGTGTTACTAATGTTTACAGTCTGAGCCATTTGAAAAGACAAATGTATGTAAAAATCTTCATTGCACACAAAATCTTCTGTGTAATATTCTTTTTTTTAAAGCAGTAGATCTTTTCTTCCAACTTATTGTTTTTTCATTTTCATTTATTTTTAAATGCCTTTAGTTTTTGAAAAATAATTTTAAATAATTGCTTATTCTCACAGAATAAAGCAACTTAATTTTCCCCATCTGCCCAAAATGATTAAACCCCAAGAAATCAATTCTTTAACTCTAAAAAGAAATGAGAATGTGAACTCAAGAAAATAAAAAAGAGTGTTATCAAACCAAGGTCATTTCAGGGATTTACCATTATATATGTATATTTGCTAAGATATTTCCATTTAACCACATAATTTTTAATAATCACTTGACTGAACTTTCAAGTAAATACATATATATGGCAGGTTACTTATTAGTTAGTGGGAGTGCGTGCTTTTAAAAACTTGAATTTGCAAGCCAAGCAGATTTCCAAGCTGACCTTCTAAGACATTTGTCCTAGGAAGAAGAGCTGATGGATATATGTGGAGAATGTCACAAAGAATAGGAAGAAATGAACGGGAGCTCCTGACTGGGATTCTAGGGAAAAATAATGAACAGAACAAAAACTAATGTAGGTTCTTTGTTTTGGTCTTTTTCTTCTTCACCTCATTTTCTGCTTCTCTTTCTTCTTTTTTCCTTAGTGTTTTCCTATCTAACCCCTCTCCCAGCTCCGGTACCTGTTCTTAACAAACAACTAATCTTTCTTTCTTTCTCTCTCCACCACTTAATATATTGCCACTGAAATATCTGTCCAGAGCGACGACCTCGCTAGAGGTGATGGAAGAGAGGACAACGTGGGTAGCATCTCTCTCCTTGCTGAAGGAACTGTTTGCATATGTGGAAGGCCAGTTCAGCCCACAGCAATGTCCACGTAATAATGCTTACAGAGAGATGCCTTGGAAAACTCATTTCACGCAGGACAGACATATAAGGTGGTTCCCAGCAGCAGTTGGTAGTTCCAGCAGCTCACTAATCTGTGACTCCCTCCAGCGGTTGGTTTACCATAGTTTACGTAACCAGGTTTACAAACACATGTTTTTTTTCATGAAGCTGGCTATGGTAGGGGCTAGGCAAAAAATGCTGCCAGGAAAACGCCAAATGGAGACAGGAGACAAATAAAAGCAAAAACCTTCATTTTTAATATCTGTTGTCAGAGAGGACCAGGAGTGAGCACCTCCCTCATGATGCTCCACTGAACGCAACCCCTCAGTCAGGTACTGAGGGAGACAGGCCAGCCTGACATCCTTCTGCTGCTGCCAAAATCTCTTGCTGTTGCCCTGCATGAGGACATGTCCCATGTCCTAGTTTTGCAGTTACCTTGCTTTTTTTTCTACAGAAGGAGTTAATATTGTTCACGTGCACAGTCTAGCTGGTGAAAAATGATGCAGAAAAGAGAGAAGGGTAATTTTTTAAGTGGGCATATGGCAAAAAATTGAAGACATGACAAAAACCTTCCAGTTTCTATTTCTGACCCTATACAAACAAACAAGATTTTAAAGAGAGAGTCATTTTCGGAAAGTCGAGATAATCTCAGGCCTAGAAAAATCAAACAATTTAAAATTCATGAAGGTACTATCTTCCTATTTATAAAAGGTTAAGTTCCCCTAAGCTATGAAAGAAAAACACCCTCTGAAGGCCTGGGAAGGCAGTAAACACTGGTGGCAAGTGACAGGAATTGATCCTGCTTTTCCATGCCTGTCATGTCTCTAAATTTTATTTCCACCATTTCTAGGGTACTGTGAGAAGAGAGGCAGGGATAGGAAAAAGGGTTGAGCTGAGGCAAGACTATGGCCTGAGGGCGATGGTACCTGGGTCTCTGACTTTTTCTCAATTAGTAGGTCTCCCTGCCTGACTGTGAGATGTGCATCTAACTGGGGACTTAGACTGTTGCAAAGTATTGATTAGCCATAATGTGAAGTCAAATCTGAATAAAAAAGCATTGTGATCAAAAGCCTTTCATTGGAGACAGCATGCCCTCCAAGTCAAGGGTCTGCAGAATCTGATGAGCTCTGTTTCCTTTTTGTCTGAGAGAGATTTCCACGGTTTACTCATAAAGGCTCTCTTGATAGGAATGTCCAGTGGGCCCTCTGTCAAAAAACCTGATGTCTCAGATTTGACAGGTGCTTGTTAGTTTTTCATCCCAGATCACTCAACATGCACACAAAACTAGAAGAGACGACGGCTAATAATGCTACGTTTCAAGTTGACTGCCTTGTCATTTTTGCTGGAAAATTCACTTATTCAATCACTAACATTAAATTGTCTGCATTAAAGGAAAACAAAACATAGCCAGCCATGAGATGTATTCGTTTTCCGACTGCTAGGACTTATACAGCTCAATACAATTCATTGCATTGCCTTGTTTGATAGGAACAGTTTATTCAGATCACCTACAAAACAAAACAAACTGCTGGTCTATGAAAAATGACAACAACAAAAAAAACCCACAGCAGAGGAAATTAAGAGATCCATTTTAATTAATTTTGTCTTTTCCTGGAATTTAGCTTTCTTCTCACTAAAAATGTTTGTAAATGAGGAAATGATCCTCCACACCTTTACTTACATGAGCAACATCCTTTCAAACAGTGACAGGCCGCTAGGATGGCATATGAACATGGATTTCTGCTCCACCTCTTGCAAGCCGGGGTTGGTTTCGCTTGGTAACTCAAGGGAGGATGGAGGCTTATTTTTATGGACCATTCACATGAAGAATTTACAAGCCAAGGGTTTGGGGCAACAGAAATTATATATTTTGGTAATAATATCTCTGGGCATTATTATAATAAACTCCACACTTTGTTTCTTCTTCTGTAGTTCACAGTCTAAACCCCAGGGCAGAGCAGTAGCTGTGTGATGATGGTGGACTGTGGGACTCACTGGAGGTAACAAGAGTTCCTGTTCATACTGGTGTGTGAGGCCAATGGAAATAGAACAAAAAAAGACCAAAATTTTTACTGAATAAAATGTTGCATTACCCATTCTTAGATATTTTTGAGTCAATTTGTGAAATGGGTGTTTACACTGAGATCTTATAAATGATCGTTCATACTTGAACTGCTTTCTCTTATACTTGCAATGTTTCTTGCTTCTAAGGAACTACTTGTCCTATATATCAGCAAAAAACCCCACCAAAAGTCATCCTCCTTCCCCACCTCCCCTTCCAGCACTAATGGTAGCTCACAGAGGTCTTACCCAGGCAGGCTGGGATTAGGACTCAGTCCCTTTTTGTGCCAAAAGGGATTTTAATAGTACTGTCCCCCTCCCAAGGGACCACCCTGACCACGGGCATGTGAACTGCCAGTCCGGCCCCCTGGACCTTTTGCACGTGTAAGTGTATCGGCACAGGCACTGTGCAGGGGCGCAGGGCAGTCCCCCATCGGGGCCGGCACCGGCGGCATCCCACGCTTGTTCTAGTGACTGGCAAATGATTTACCTGAGGAGAAAGAACAGAAATCGAACAACGGCAACAAAAAACCCCGAAGAAACAAAATGAATCAATCCAAACCGCGCTGGTTATGAGGTTGTTCCTGGCTCAGGTACTGAGCTGCAAAAGCCCAGCTAAAGGAGCATTTTTTTGGTAGCTACAGTCGCAGACGTGCAATCCCTGGCAGACACGTTCATGGCCAAATGCACACACAGGACAAAGAAGAGAGCGAGAGAGGAAGCAGACTGCTGTTACAAACCTTGGGACAAGAGCGAGCCTTAAAACACAAGCAACCCAAATGAGATTTGTGGGGTCCGGATGCCTAGGGGCAGGAAGACGAGGACCTTGCAGTGATCCCAGGGTGAAAACCCTGTGAGGTATTCAAGCCAAGGCCCCGTTACAAGCTGGTTTGCACTACTGCCTTCCAGCAGAGCCAGGTTGGATGAAGTGTCTCTCCTTCCCCTTGACGGTGTTTTCCGTCGCACGAAGGCTGAGCCTGGGGTGGGTCTTTTGGATCTATATACCAACAAATGGCAAAGGTGTGAGTTATTTCTCCAGGCCTTCAGCCCCCATTGCTCACAGCACTCTACTTCCAGCACTTCCCAGCACAGCTCAAGGTTGTGAAAGCATAATGGAACCCAAAATATTTCTTGCTGCAGAGTATTCGTTGTGGTAAATGTCGACTATAGCAATAAGGCACTGAAGGCTGTGCATTAGCAAGCTATTAGTGCATGCTGAGAGTGCTCTGGTTGCCTTCTAATGCACACTCTGCAATGGCCATTATGGAGTATGACTCATTATTTTTACATTTATTTCACATTTTAAAAAATCCTTTTCAAAACACTTTTGCACAATTTCAGGAGATGTGTTTTTTCACAAGGAAAAAAAATGGTCCTTATGAATAAAATGTGAAGAGAAAATGGTAGGCAGAGATAGTCTTCAGTGCTTCTGAGTAAATCTGAAAGTGATTGACTTTCTTACCCCGCTCTCTTTTCCTGTGTTTTTTTGACTATCATAGACTGATCTATCTCCTCCCAGAGTCATCCTTCTACCTTTGCAGTTTCAGTTTATGACTGTGCAGCCATTTTATTTGATTAAAAATAGCACTTTGGCAGATACGTGACATTAGGTTCCCGTGTTTCACACCAGAAAAATGCAAAATGTCCATAGAAGTCATATGTTGATCCTGGAAAGCAATGTATGCCTTCAGAGGGGGAAGCTGTCACATATTCTTTCCTTGAGCCGCTCATTTCTGCCTCTGTCCCATAATTGTCTTTGCTTATCTCCCATCCCCACAAAATGTTGAAATTTTTGCTCATCTGCCTTTTCCCTACTGCGTATTGAGTGCAACAGTATGACAGCTGTGCACAAAAGGTAGTATCGATGTAGGCAGGTTGTAATTACAACTGCTAAGCCTGCTAAGAAAAATAAGGTTATGATCAATTAGGCTAGGATTAATTCTACCTAACTTTAAACACCTAACTGAGGTGTTTAAATTAGGACTATAATTGCTCTAGGCTGCCTTAGTAATGAAGTGAAGGTGAGATGCCTCCAAAATGTGTTTCATTCAACCTAAGGGCTAAATCATCCTCTTTTGCTGACAAGACTTTACATGACAGTGCTTCTAATTTTATCAGCTAAATGATACAGGTAATCCGACTTGGGATGGATCTGGGCCCTGTTTTTTTCCCCAGCTGTGCTTCACTATTTATTGGTTAGGTGTCTACAGTGAGAATATATGTTCTTAAAACATCAGCTGTCTCCATAATACTGGAATGTCAAAATAATGGTGTATTTTACTGTTGATATCTGAGTAGCATGCTATGAGGTCCTTTGTGAAAATGCCCCGGAGAAAGGATGTTTAAAGAACAGATTGAAAAAAATATAGAAACTTACAAGGTATTTGGCAGGGGAGCATGTAAAGATCACAATTCTTTGCAAAACAATTGTGCATGTGAGTGGGAGAAGGTAGTACTGAAGTGCAGAAGCCATTTTTTTGAAATATAGGATAGTTTAAATATATATGGAATCAGATGCTCTGCTACTGAATAAAACTGACACTGAAGGAATATTCAATGTTATGTTACAGCCTCTGAAAACATAGCAAATGTCAGAAATTCCTCTTTTAAAGAGTCCTCACTCTTGTTCAATAACTTCAACTGTCAGAGTGTGGAGCTGTATCAAAAAGGGTTTCACAGAATCAAAAGGTTTGTTCCTTAGCAACTCTGTCAACAAATTTAAATTGCTGCATATCATGGCTGTTCCATAATCATTTGCATGCAAGATTTGTAAACACAGATTTTCATTGTGCATCCTGTTGTCATGGCTGGTAGGGAGGCAAAAGGGGACAAATACTCCAGGGCAGGGGCAATACAGGTGCCAAAGCAGAAGATGCCACACTACATAGAAGGTTCTGTGTAGCTCACTTGACGAAAATCTTGTCTAGTTCACTTTGCCCATGAAGCAGAAACTGCAGAGGCAGCAAACCTAGTCATAGATGTAGTACTGCAGTGGTTCACAAAGTCAAAAGACTGAGTTTTCTTTTTGTGATAAAAAACATTGACGATGATATTTGGACCTTGTTTACACAGTAATCCAGAGGCCCAGCTGCACTGCAAACAGACATGTGTACGCTAGCTTTAAACAAACTTGTTTAATGCTTTGTTATGCCAATAATATTATAGTCGAGGCAGTATGTGACTCGGTTGCTGGGCATTTGCCTGGGATCGGAGGAAGGCTTTTGCAGCCTGAACTCAAGGCTGTGCTGGTGGAGCTGCTGCACTAGGTGCTTCAGAGCTTTTCAGATATGTCTCAATGAACTCCAGTCATGTGTACCTCAGGAATGCCAGGCTGACATACCTTTGCCCTTTTTTTTGCTAGCATCATTAAAGATTGTGGTTAGGAAGTGATGAATATAGTCCATTTTAATTTTTATGTCATTTCAATTGTATTTATTATTTGCTGAGTGCCTATAATGCGCATGGTACTAGAGGACACACTTTATTTAATGTAATGCATTTTAGATCCACTTTATATAATAGGCTAAACATATATAATGTATATAAGTCTATATGTGCTCAGTATGAAATAATAGACTAAAAGGGTATGCACACTTTATATGTTTATGTTTTCAGATTTAATGAATTCGTCTTATCCCACACATCTAATGGTTCATATACAAAATCTCAGCTCGTTTCACATAATACCTCTGTTATAGGTTTAGTGTTATTTATTTGTATTGCAGTAATCCCAGAGGCTCTTCCTCTAAAAAAGCACTGTGAAAAACTGGAGCAAGAAACCGCCTTAAAGAATTTGCAGTTTATAAAAATAAGAGAGAGGGAACGTAGGCACAAACTGGCAAAATAACATACACAAGTTCATAGTCTGGGCATATGATGGAGACAAGATGGGGTGTTGATTTCTCATTTCTAACCGGTGAGTTAGGAAGCCCAGCTTACAGTTGCCTGGAATGGCCTGTCTCCAAAATTCATATAGCCATGTCCTCAGCCCTGCCTCCATTTTATCAGGGACCCTGAAATTCCCCTTGCTGCACCATTGTATGTCCAAAATGTCTGTCGCATGACAAGAATGCTTGCTGGGTGGTGGGATAGGGCATGCCTACTTGCCCCACCACGTGACTGGTGGGGAAATGTGGTTTTGGGGCATCTCTCCACAGTATTTCCAGCTCCTGGCTGTAGGAGTCAGAGTGTGTGGGCCCAGAGGGCTTCCAGAAGGTCCTACGTAGCTCAGCCCAGCCCACGCATTGGATCATGTTGTCTTTCTATTTTGCTCTATCTTTGATATGGCTTTACTCCTTCCATGTTCTCCATTAACCCTGCTTGAGGATTCATGTACCTACTGCCTGTGAAATGGATAACTCCTGGCAGCACCAAAATAAATCAAATCCCCAAACTAAACAAAAACACACTTGAAGCATGAAACAAACCTTAGAGAGGGGAGTCTGAAATTCTCCAGCAGCATCAAATTCAGATGTATATCAATGTGCAAATTTATATTCTCCACAGGTGTCACAAGTAAGAACTCCCAGACTTGATAGCCCAGGAAGAGGTGATTGTGCCATTTTTTAGCTTGGCCCTAAATGACCTCAGCTGATAAGAAAACTTTTCCCCTGCACCTTGTTAAAGGAGGGGAAGAAATACAACAAAGCCCAGTGCATGCTATTGATGAGGTAACAGAGTACGGGAAAATCTGAAAACAGAGATGTACAACAGATGGCAAAATCCATTTTTCTGGCTACTGGAGGATACAACAAAAGACTTGGTTCTACTAACCAGAAAAAAAATAACAAATTTAATTCAAATACATTAGTCAAAACCAAAAAGATGATCCTTCCAAACAGTTGTTACAGATGCTGTGAGAAGGTTAATATTTAATAGAGCTGAGCAGCACCATAGTTCAGTGCAGTTGTTTTTTAATACTAGTATCTAAATTTGACTCAGGTCACAAATGAAAATACTTTTGGTGCATCCTTGCTTAATCCCCAGGAGCAGCCACGCAGTTTGGAACAGCAGACAGTGCCTTCTCAGAATATGACTAAGTCAAGGTCCCAGCCCTGCCAGAGACTGACTGACTCACACTGAGAAGGGATAAAAGCCATCAAAACTCAGCATCTGACAGGCTCAGCCCAAAAGCAGCAAGGACAGCTGGTCTTAACTGGAGGACAAATGCAGAACTCTACCAGAAGCTTTGCACAAATAGAGTCTTACTGTGAGTCCTTATAGAAAGTGTTGTAGGTGCTAAATTCTTGTCTTCAGGAGTACTTAAATATCTTCAGTTTTTCCAAACCTTAAATAAAGTGAACATTTGAGTGCCAAGTCACAGATATTACAACTGTTTAGAATGGAAGTATATCAGATGTTGTGATGACTTCCATGCCACTTACTGTCCTTGTGGTAATCTACTGAAAGTCACTTAACCTTATTCTTTGTTTTATGGCTTAACAGCCTAGAAAACAACGAAGCAACTGTGATTGTTGATTGCTATCTAATTGTTATGTGGGGAATTTGTTAAGATGTACTTCAGGGAACATGAATGGTTATGACATAATTCCCATGACAGACATGCCACTGTAAATTAAGAAAGAAACGGTTGTCAAAGCGGGAGGACAAACACACTGAGTACTGCAGCTCTGGGTGTATATGTAAGACTGGCTGTGCTGCTTCTCAGTAGCATCTCCAGAGTTTCAGGAAGGAATAGATGTCCCATCAACATAGACAAATGTGTCTTGTTCCACTAGAGTTAGCAATGTTGATTGATTTTCTGATGATGTTTGTGAAAGTGAGTGTTACAACAGAGGAACACAAACAATTGCCCGTCTTCTGGGTATGACAAATAACACATCTTCTTCATAATATTCTTTGGGAGCATACTATCAGATGCTCTTCTTGAGAAGGAGCTAACCTTTAGCTGTTACAGGGCTGACATTCATAGATGCAGGTAATGCCTTTAAAAAAAAAATCTTCCAAATAGTTTTTGATAAATTACTCGGTTTCTAGAATCAGTTATTCTCTTTAACACTACTACTTTCCATATTGACAACTTCTGTCTTTTGCTGCATCTAAATTTTGGTGCAAGCCTTAAAACCACAAAAAGCTGAGACTTCTCATACTGTTGTAGGGACTACTGGTAAAGACAACATTTTACCTACTATTATTGAATTTACTGGTCTTGGCAACCTTCCACCTATATGTCTGATTGGCATTTCTTTGACTTTGTCATGTAGCCTCAGGCTGGACACAGCCAGGGTGTGGAAGTGCCATATCCACAAAGCTCCAAGCTGCACTCCCACCTTCAGAAGCGTTGTATTGCCCCAAACCTGATATTCACAGTACTGTTAGAGCTCATCCTTTGTGCCGCTCTTCATTCATTTCATAAATATGTGGATTTATATGCAAGAAATGGCCGCTGTGATTATCCCATCTGCTCTCATGTTTAACATGCACTGTAGGTTTCCTTTAAAATATTCCAGTTTGAATTAGACAAAAATCTCAGGTAAAAAACCCAATATGAATTAAAAATTGCTAGCAATGAAAAAAATGCTACCACCAGACTTCAGAAATTGTTCCAGTGGTTAGTTTGCTCAGTATTAAAGGTCTGGATCTAATTTTTTTCCCCCAGGATTTTATTATTCCTTGGTTAAGGGGCAGAATAACCTTCATTATCAGAATTCTGTTTTTCATGTATGTTCTTACTGGCTGAAGTCACAGTAGATTGGGCATTTTTTAAAATGGCTTTAGCTCCATAACTCTTTCATTATAGCAGGTGCTTTACAGCATTCTTGTTGCTCTTTTCTAAACCTTCTTAATTTCCCTAAAATCCTTTTTGAGGCATATACAGAATTTCAATATCAATAAAAGTACTACCAAGTAAGTGCAAGCAAAAGTCATTTAAGCTCTCCAACTGCTACTTGAGATATCTTTATACAAAAAACAACAGTTGCCCTTTTGGTAAAGAGTGGCATTGAAAACTGATTCCCCTACTTTGATATCTAAACCTTTTTCCAGAGCTACTGCTTCAAAGGATTTTCCTGTTTTATGATACGACCTGTAGTCTATGTTTTCAAATACACTGTGTGCAGCTGTATCTGTAACACCTATTGCTTGTTTGCATGAATGCTTATTACTTGTAATTCCACAGCTCTTTGGTTGTCTTTGGTTCAGCTGCTTCTGCACCCAGCATACATGTTTGTGATAGCATTTACCTACGCAATCTGCTTACTGTCTCTCCACTAAGTTTGTTACTAGGTGTAAACCACTATGTCCAGGTGATAATTACCTCATTTACTTCAGGAATTTGTTCCTTCTTTGCATCATCCTTCTTTTTAAAAGCTTCTTTTCTGTGGTTGAAAAAACCTTTGCAGACCCATTTTTAAGGAGGCCTTTGATCAATGGAACTGGGATGACTTCCCTTGTCACAGGCAGCATATAAGTCACCTTTTCCTCCCAGAAATGCAGCGTGCATATGCCAGAATGAATTCAGAACTGTCTTTGTTTGTACCCTGTAAATCAAGACTCAGTCTGATAAAGACACATTTTTTCCAAACAGGGCAAGCATTTTCTTTAAATTCAAAATGGGCTCTTGTGTGCGTCTCCACATAATTCTTTGTCAAGACTCAAAACTTCTTCTTTTTCTTTTTTTTTTCAATGAGATTTTTTCCATTTTAACTGCTTTTTTTTTTTTTTCTTCCTAACAAGTAACAGAAAACTAGACCGCTTTTTTTGTCGGTGCAGACTGTGATCAAAATGCTAAAAATGGCTTTGGATCTGGAAATGGGGCTATGAATCATAAAGATTCTGTTTCTAGTTCATTTTTAGCTGCAGCATGCTTGTCTCATTCTGGAGTTATTGTCCTCTTGTGAAGACCAGATGTGTGGATCCTGATGTCTCACACTTGAATCATCTGTATTTGCAATTGCAAGTGGCACAGAAACAGCTTCTCCTGTTTGAAGGCTTATCATTTCAAGCTTTCTTGATTTCCCCGCTCAAGACAGAGTAACGTTGTACCATCTGCAATCCTCTGGCGGTGTGCCAGTGAAACTGCTGGCTGAAATAATTTCCAGCTTCACACTGAATTTGTCATGGAAATACAAGCCCCACTTAGATACCTTCTAATATGCAGTATGAAAACCCTGGAACTTAAACCATGCTCCTGACGCTGTTGTGCTGAACATGGAGCTTGGTTTGCTAGTCATCTCACTAGCAGGGCTGTTTTATGCCTTCAATTTCTACTGGGCATTTGGGATGGGATGCATTTCGCTTAATGGACCCTGAGGACATCCACACCTCAAACTCCCATTTTTTTCTCTATTGGCTGTAGGTGGGCTGAACCCTTAATTGGCTTTTCTTATACCATTTTGCGATTTACAATAGTGTTAGAGGAATTTAAATACTGTCCTTTTAATATTTCTCTCTTTATTGTTACCTCAGACCACAAACATCCACTTATCTTGACAAATAATGCTTGATATTTTGCTGAAGTAAAGCCCCAATGAGGGAGTTTTGCTGAAGTGCGGAGTGTGTGGGGCTAGGAAATCATTAAATTAAACCCATACCCCCAACTCTGTCTTCCCTCCTCACTGGGCTGCTGATCAGATTCAGGGGACAATGTGATTGAAATTCGCTACGCTGACTGTAATAAGCACCTTGCCAGGACCAAATGCAGCAGCAAGATAACAGAAATAATAATAAACTAGTAAGTGGGAATAAGAGCTCTTTACTTTTATTGCTCTCATATAGTGACCTATGAACTTCCAGCTGCTTCTCTGTCTTTGCCATCATCCTTGCAATATGCTTCCAAATCTCTTCTAGCAGGATGTTTCACACTGCAGAGCACTTTTCATTTTCAAACACAGTAAATCCACTCATTATTACTAAATAAATCAGCAAATTAAATACATCAGATGAAGTACTAAGTTAGACAGATTCTCCTATGGCTATCTGCCTTGGTGGAGCTGACATAAACTCTGTGTTGACTTTATTAATGAATCCACCTCCAGCCACAAATTTGTATGCAAACTGTCATGGGAACCCTGGCGTTAGCCACATTTTCCTGCTCTTCATACAGTTACCGTCTACAGCTGCTATCTACAATACTTGCAGGAAAATATCATTTGTGGAGGCATCTGCCACCAAGATGCTCCAGTGCTTGAGCTGCAAGCCTCTGTCCCTTCCATGCAGCTCCGAATAAGCCTCTGTTTGCCAAAACTCAGTTGTAAATGCAAGCTGTACAAAAGAAATGCAACTATGAAGACCAGCAACTTGGCCAACAGCTTCATTAGGAAGCTATTTCACACACGCAGTTTGTCACAGGTTAGTGGTGGACGCTCCTTGGATCATGCTGTCACCAACCCCTTTGCCCTGTGTGGGGGAGCTTGTCTGCAGGAACCATCTTAGGTCTTACTGTCTCCACGGCCTGACAGTGCTTTTGCCTTCCCTTTGGTGGGAAAGGTTTTTCTGCAGCTTCATACAAGCCCTCAGATGAGCAAAAAAGAGAAATATCCTACAGATGTACAAGGGGGTTCCCACCGAAGCTTAGTTTGTAACATTGCTTCCGAGGGGGATTTACAGTTTGGACTAAAGTACCGATGGGACAGATTTCACTCACAATTTTTCTGACTGGCTTGTTTGTTTGACTTTATCTGGCAAGCTTGCTTCTTACTTTATTTAGATTTTTGGGGGAACAGTATCTGCACAGTGGTCTGATGAAACCAATGTAATCAATCTGTTTTCTGTATTTCATCAGCATATATTAATGAAAATAAATAATAATAACTAAAATATCCTCCCTGAATAAGAAAAATAAATGTACATAAAACAGATGAGGAATGCCTGGTGAATTATCTTTACTCCTGTATCACTGATGAAGACAAGCATATCTCTGTTGTTTATCTGAAGTCTTTTAAGCCTTTCATCTAGTGATAAAACACTGAGAGGTCTGTTTGTTATGAGGAGTATCAAACATCCGATTCTGATAATATCTGGAACCACTTGTAATAGTCGTTGTCCACAGTAGATGTTGAACACAGGCATTTAACCCCCAAACCTTTCCTAATGGATGCTGTTAGTGTGGGCTCTCGTAGCCCTACAGTAATAATATTTGTCATAATTGACCCACTCTCTCAGCAACAGTGAAAGAAAACAATCCTCAGTTACCTTAGCTGTCACTTAAATTTACACATTAAACACTGCAAAATCATGTTTTTTTCAGCCAGATGGTGTTACCAAAAGGAAAGGAACATGAGAAACTCTAATATTCAAGAGTCTGCTGCCCATTTTCTTAATGTTCCTGAATGAATGTTTGAGCTTATTATACTAATAGGGGCCTGCCAAGTCTTTGGATTTATTGCTCTAAACCAGTGGAGTCATTGTCATTATTAGACCAGTGCTAGTCAATACTAAAAAGCATTCATTAGCTGCAAATGACAGAAATGGTACTGCTCTATAGATTTTTTTTATTGTTGTCCAGAATGCATGCTTCCTTTTGAAGGGAATAATGAAAGAAGAATTAAATGAGAGGTCAGTAAGGATTTTATCGATAAGGAGAGTGATGTGGTAGGAATCCCTATGCTATTGCAGAGTTTTTTCTCATTTTCCTCATTTTTTGATATGCATAAGGATTTGAAGACAACAGGAGTATCAGTACTGTCTGTGGGTAACTGGTGCATATGTCTTTAACAATAGCCTGCACATTGTAATTTGAAATGAGTTGACTTCAGTGAAAATGTGAGGATTAATTGCTTTTCCGTACTCCTTCTTTTGCTCTTAGATGGTCTGTTTTATTTGAAGTCCAAGATTCACGAGCTACTTCTGACATCCCTCAGGCTCGGGCCTTTTCTCGACTGTGGATATTTGCTCTGGTTTTGTATGTTACAAATTTTAAAAGTCCTGAGCTGGGCTTCTCAAAGGTGCTGGGTTAGGTCTTCCACTTCTGTAGCCCCTGAATGGGAACTGGGCACCTAAATCCTTTAAGTTCCTTTGAAAACTTCAGCTACGTTTCCTCCCAGAAGGCATAACAAAGATGACAGACTTTCAAAGGAGCTGGCACCCAGTAGCTTCCTTTTTGTTTTCAATGGGAGCTGCAGAGTAATAAGCCTCTATGAAAATCTTTCTGCTCATTTTGGCTTCTAACTGGGAGCCGAGCTCTTCGGAAATGCCGGCCAACAACTATTACATAAAGATGATATCTTAGGATGACAGGTACTTCGACAGTGCACAACAGTTAAATAAAAATTGCTGAATTCTTGTTATATTTGGAGGTAACTGCATTCAAACTGCTCTTCACCATTTAAAGAGAGATGTTCCGTTTTTCTACCCAGCAGCCTGACTGCTCTCCCTTTCTTTTTAGACTTATATCAAAACAATGAAACGTTCAGATGAACATTTCTTCCAGTACAACATTAACATAATGACACAATAACCAAAATAATTATAGTCCTGGAACATTATTTTCTTTTTAAGCAGTCTGAGTTTCCGAGAGAAGAGCCTGCTTAAACTGGATCTTCAAAGAGAAATGTATTGCCACCAAAATAACAGTTGATATTAAAAACAAGACAAAACCCAAAACTAACAACCTAAAGGGATCTAAGCTTATTAGTGAAACATTAAGTTTTAAAGATCTAGGCAATTTCCAGAGATCTTATAATTAACAAAGGAAACATTTGGAATGCATTGTATTTTCTGATTGTGAAAACTGTCATAATTCTATTAGCAACTTTAAAAAGAAAAAACATTAGAGAAAATATTGCCTTCTTGGAAATTTTCTTCCCTTCTCTTAATTAGCATGGCATTAATTCCTCTTTTGATAAAAGGCTCTGCCTTGCTATTTTATGACTGACAAGCAAGGACATTGTCCTGAAAATCTCTTCTTTTGCAGATACTTAAGCATAAGTACCTGAGCTATAGGATTTTTTTCCCTATAACTTGGAGACTAATCCATTGAGTGTCCCATTATATGAGCAATTTTTACTTATGCAGACAACGCTATTGACTTCAGTGAGTATAGGTCTGCAGACCAATCCTTAAAACAAAGCTTGGTTAAAAAACCAGTTATTTTAAAATATGGATAGATGGTCAGCTTTGGATAACTGATTCTAACTGCATAAAGCAAAAGGAAAAGATGAGGGAAAAATGCCTAGAACTCTTATTCAGCAAAAGCTCCTGTTTAAATAATTAGAGCAGACTGTGCCCAATGTATAAATTTCTCTGTAAGACCCTTTTTTCCATGGAGAGTTGAAGTTTTGTTGAATCTTCTATTTCTAACTCTTAAGTCAATTTGTAGGAGGTGGTGTGTAAAAGCACTTTAGTAGGGAAAAGCAGCAATCTCAATGCATCAAAGTTAGGTGGTAGTGGGGTTATCGCTCCGTGAAAATCACATAAACATTCCACATATGAAATATTATTCATCAGGGCAAAACCCTCCAAGGGTTTCAAAGATGACAATGGTGTCATGAAACGTTTTTTGAAAAAGGAAAAATTTATTCCACTGCTAAGATTGATTCTGTCACCATGTAGCAGGCAGTGTGACGAGGCAGGGAATGAACATAATTGAGAAGAGAATTAGCAAACCTTAAATATCTGCTGCCGCAATATCATTACCCATAAACTTGCCCTTTTTCCACCCTCTTTTCCCCAAAGACTGACATCCCATAACTGCAGTGAAAAAGAATGCATTCTTTCGAACAGCTAAATCAACAAGGTCTCACATGAGTAGTGTTGAGTGGTGTGGTTGACTGATTTCATGAAAAACTAATCAAGTATTCATCATTGAGATCAAACACTTCCCAAGTAATTATTATCAAAACCAATCTGATAAGACCTGAAGAAGTGGCATTGCTGATCTAATCAGAAGTAGAACAGAAATAGTTCTCTCAGCTTTTGTAATGTTCAGGTATGAAAGCACAAAAATGTAATTGCATTTTATAATTAAGAAAAAGAAAGCTGTCATACTGTAATCAATTATTTCAAATCAATCATGACAATTTTAGTTTTGCGGGTTATTTATAAGAACACCCATTTACAAATTGACTTTTTCATGTATGGGTAATTTAATACATGGAACGGGGATGCCTTAGAAACAAAACATGTAGTTTAAAGCTATTTCAGTTAAAAAAGAAAGGTTTATATGACTGTAGTGACTAACAGAACTGTTAAGTCCATATTTGTAATTTTTTCCTATAATGATGATTTCTTTTTATATCAAAATTAAAATACAGAATTTTTTTTTTAAAAGCAAAATGGTATTTGCAGTCTCAGTAATCTTCTATTTTTAATGTATCTTTATTGATTACAATTCTTGAGGATAATTTAAAATATTTAGAAATTTTAAAGAATTTTACATGTATTTAAAGCTACCAAAATAGAAATTACTATGCCTCAGTCAATTTCCAGGAATTTATTTGTCTGGTCATCATTTTCAGGCAGGAGCCAAAATGCATTTGAAATGGCACAGTACATCATACTGCCATTACCCTGGTTGATTTTGACAATATAGAGTTTCAAATAGATCATATTGGAAAAAAAAAAAAAAGGGCTATTTTGCTTGATAATGCCAGGTTAGAATCCCTATGCTACTTGCATAAATCTTGATTTGCCCTAATTTTAATGGCTTTATTAGTTTTAGTCTCAATGTTATTTGATTTCTCGGAAAATATTTTTCCATGTAGGTTACTGCATCATATCTGGG